>NC_034591.1:40723644-40729081 GCF_900095145.1 Mus pahari
ATAGGGAACTTCTGGGATAGCATTTGAAATGTAAATAAAGAAAATAATAATAAAAAATGGGTTACAGAACTAAACAAAGAATTCTCAACTGAGGAATTCTGAATGGCTGAGAAACACCAGAAAAAAATGTTCAACATCGTTAATCATCAGGGAAATGCAAATCAAAACAACCCTGAGATTCCACCTCACACCAGTGAGAATGGCTAAGATCAAATATTCATGTGACAGCAGATGCTGTCACATGAATGTGGAGAAAGAGGAACACTCCTCCATTGTTTGTGGGATTGCAAGCTGGTACAACCACTGTGGAAATCAGTCTGGCAGTTCCTCAGAAAATTGGACATAATACTACTGGAAGATCCACCAATACCTTTCCTGGACATATACCCAGAAGATTTTCCAGCTGGGAATAAGGACACATACTCCTCTATGTTCATAGCAGCCTTATTTATAATAGCCAGAATCTGGAAAGAACCCAGATGTCCCTCAACAGAGGAATGGAAACAGAAAATGTGCTACATTTTCATAATGGAGTACTACTGAGCAATTAAAAACAATGAATTCTTAGGCAAATGGATGGATCTGGATGATATCATCCTCAGTGAGGTAACCCAATCACAAAAGAACACACATGATATACACTCAGTGATAAATGGATATTAACCCAGAAACTTAGACTACCCAATATACAACTTCCAACACGTGAAACTCATAAATAAGGAAGACAAAACGGTGGATATTTTGTTCCTTCCTAGAATGGGAAACAAAATGCCCATGGAAGGAGTTATAAGACAAAGTTCAGAGCTGATCTGGAAGAAAGAACCATCCAGAGACTGCCCCACCCGGGGATCCATCCCATGTACAACCATCATACCCAGACACTATTGCATATGCCAGCAAGATTTTGCTGACAGGACCCTGATGTAGCTATCTCTCATGAGGCTATGCCAGTGCCTTGCAAATACAGAAGTATATGCTCACAGTCATCTATTTGATGGAACACAGGGTCCCTAAAGTAGGAGTTAGAGAAAATACACCAGGAGCTAATGGAGTTGGTAACCCTATAGGAAGATCAACAAAATGAACTAACCAGTACCCCCCCCAGAACTGTATCTCTATTTGCATATGTAGCAGATGACGACCTAGGGGACCATCAATGGGAGGAGAGTCTTGTGAAGATCATATGTCCCAGTACAGGGGAATGCCTGGGCAAGGAAGTGGGAGTGGGTAGGTTGGTAAATAAGGTGGGGGGTGGGGGGTGGGGTGTAGGGGACTTTTGGGATAGCATTTGAAATATAAATGAAGAAAATATCTATTATAAATAAAAAGATAGATAGATAGATAGATAGATAGATAGATAGATAGATAGATAGATAGATAGATAGATAGATAGAAAGAAAGAAAGATAGATAGATAGATAGATAGATAGATAGATAGATAGATAGATAGATAGATAGATAGATAGATAGATAGATGATAGATACATTCCAGATATTTTGTGAGCTTGATACATTATGAGAGACTTTTTGTTTTATTTTATGCTAACTAATACATGCTATTCATTTTCAACTCTCAGTTAATAGGCGTTCACACACTTTCAGAGAGGGAATACTGAATTGTATAATTAGACCTGGCATTAATTAAAATTAATCACAGTTTTATTGATCCTTTGTGTTTTCAAAAAATATTGTTGTCTAGCTGAGGAAAACAATGCAAACCTTTCTATCTTTTATTTTTCCATTTTAGAAATCTTAAGAGATCTCTCTTTCACCATATGCTCTGGTTTTTCTTATTATTATAGCTGAAATATTCACTGTGCATGATCAGTAATAGTGAGAGTGACTATGTTTGTTGGTTCCTGCAAAGTAATGGGTATTATTTTGGATTTACTCTTTTAACTATACTTAGTATTCTTCTTCCAGGATTTTCTGATATGTAGATTATAGTAACTTTCAAAAATTATCCTTCACTATTGGATTCCTATGAATGTTATCTTAAATTAACTAGCAATGCTCAAAAGACTTTGGTTTTCCATGAATTTACAGTGATACACCTTTTCCCATTCAATTAAATCAGATATCATTTTGTACACATTTTAAAACAGTGAATACTTTCTGGTTCCGTTAATTGGGCTTACACTACAAAAAGCAGATATGTAGTTTATATGTAGTTTAAAGAGAAGCTTTTCATCTCTGATTCTGCTGAAGCTCTGGAATGAGGATGCTAACAATTAAAATCTCTAATAAAGAGTTTCCTGCTGGTTACATATAGCTTTCTTGTACATTAAAGGAGAGCTCTTTTTCTAATCTGACAATGACAGCAATCTTATTGTCTTAACCCTTGGGACGTCATCTGGAAGTAAGGGCTTCCCTAAAGCACACTGGTAGTTGAGAATTGAGTTTGTGAAGTTGAAACTTAGAGAATTATAAAATGTCTGAATTTGTATATTGGGTTACTATATGTTTCTGTTTGTGTTATGCTCATTCTCATATAATATCTCTAGATAAAATTCTTTCAAACATATTCGATAGACACTATGTACAGACCAAGATTCTGTGTTGTCTGTTATTATACAGTGCATACTTCTCTCTCCACTGTTTTTTAAAGACTGCACATGTCATTTTATTTAAAGTTATTAGATCTCAGGAAAAAAATGTCTTATTTTATCCTACAGACAAATTCTAGCTTTCATTTGAATGCATTAATATCCTATTAGAACAGTTGGACTGAATGTGTGTATTTATATTACTGTACACAAAAGGTTATTGATAGAATATATAAATCTTGGTACCACTTACTTTTCATATGACCCATCAGATCTTGAATTTTTTTCTATATCCTTGAATTCCCATGGAGAAAGTTTACCTTTTCCTTCATTCATCACTATTCTTCCTTTTAGTTGCAAATCAATTTATATTTTGATTTTAAAAAATCTTATATTCTCCATGTTAACAAGAGACAGATTATGAAATAATATTATGAAAAATATTGCCATCAACTTTGAATGATATGCTTTAGTCTTTCTCAATAATCCTTTTTTTGCCATATCTGCATTTTTGTTTCTAACTTGATAAAGCATCACATAATATTAATATTATGACTGCTTTAATTATTTATAAAATATATTAACCAGGACATACTTGACAGACACTAAAGTGCCCATGTTTGGTACTATTATATGTGTATTATATATGTTTATTGTTGCAAGTATTAATTATATGTTTAGAAATAATGTACACTAAAAGCAATCCATCATCATGATGACAACATTAAGCCATCCTGTGTCCCTTTCTCTCCTTCCTTCCTGCCTCTTCTTCCAAGATACCCATGTTTTACTGTTTGGCCAGCATTGATTGCTTTTCATCTTCTAGTGTTCCACACAGATGATTTCAGGGGCATATAATTTTATCCAGGCTACTCTTATCAAAATAACAATAAAATTTAAAATTATGCATTTTTAGCATGAATCAGTAGTTCGTTCTTTTTTCTCTAGGCAGTATTCCTGGACTTAACAATTAATCTGTTAAAAACTAATTACTTTTGGGCCAGTGAGATGGTTCCTTAGTCTGAGGACCTGAATCTAAACTTAAGGACTTATGAGGTAAAAGGAGATAACCGAATCCAAGACATACTTGACAGACACAAAAGTGTCCACGTCACAAATCTGAATTCTGTGAATACCAGCACCTCTATGTCTACATGCACGTGTATGTGTATCTGAAACACACACTCACATATACTACAAGTAAATAAATATTTTAAATATGAAAATAAATGCAATATTATGCAAATATAACAAAAATTTTCTTCAATGTCCATATACATGCCATTTTATTATTTAACACAAGGTAGAGTTATTGGACATTAGTAAAAATGCAAATAAAAATATAATTTAAAATGTATAGTTGACATTTGTATTTGTAGATTAAAGAAAACATGATGTTCAAGTTGAAAACTACACTCACACACAAATACAAATCTACAAATGTGACACTACTTATGGATAACAGTTTTTATTATCAATGTAATAATATTTTTTATCTATTAGTAGATAATAAAATTTTTAGATATATTGGAATAATACATAAAATATTCCTTTAAAAAATACATTTTTAAAGCATTCATTTTAAGTTTCACAAAATATGTAAAACTTTATTTGGAAAAAATTTAGAAGCATCTGAGATATGATTTTAGTGGACTAACAAGGAATGGTTTTGGGTGGACATAAAATTGATATGTGGGGTTTTGTTTCATTTTGTATTTTTTTTAACATTTTTTTTTACTTTTTTTAATTGGATATTTTNTTTATTTATATTTCAAATGTTGTCCCCTTTCCCAGTTTCCCCCCTGGAAACTCCCTATCCCATCCTCCCTCCCCCTGTTTCTATGAGAGTTCTCACCTACCCACCCTCCAACTCCTGCATCCCACCCTGGCATTCCCATACACTGGGGCATCAAGCCTTCCCAGAACCATGGGCCTCTCCTCCCATTGATGTCCAGCAAGTCTGTCCTCTGCTACATATGTGGCTGGAACCATGGGTCCCTCCATGTGTACTCTTTGGTTAGTGGTTTAGTTCCTGGGAGCTCTAGTGTGGGGGGAAGTCTGGTTAGTTGATATTTTTGTTCTTTTTTCCTATGGATTTCAAACCCCTTCAGCTCCTTCAGTATTTCCTCTAACTCCTCCATTTTGGTTCCCCTGCTCAGTCCAATAGTTAGCTGAGGGGGTTTTTATTAGTTTGTTTTGATTTTTTGGTTTTTGTGGGGTTTCATTGACAAGGAAAGAAACATGAAACTGGGTCAGGAAACATGATCAAATATATTACATAAATTTTTTAAATAACTATTTTATTATATATATACATATATATATATATATATATATATATATATATCATATTGATATAAGAGTACTAGATACTTTACTAGAACTCAGAATACAGTTTCTGACATGTAATAGAAGCAATCCATATGCAAACATGTGATACAGAGGAGAAATGAAAGATGTATGGTTTATCACAAGTTAAAGATGCACCTTTAATAATATTAACTTATATAGTGTGGCAGAAGTCTATGCACAGATAAGTCTAAACATGGAGTGATGTGTTTATAAAAAGATAGAGAGGTATAAAATATGTTCTATGAATGAATATTATCCCTAACACCTGACACCCCAGTCTTAATCAGTGGTGGAAGAATGGTCTCAGAAATGTTTGTCTCAATTGGCCATTTAAGTTTAATAGTAAAAGACTGGTTAATGATAACAATGCATCGTAAAATCTTCAGAAGGAAAGAATGTTTTGTGGACCATTTTTTGTGTGTGTGGCAGTTTTACGTTATTAGTTTTCAAAATCAGTACTATTTAATGGAAACAACTTGACCAAAAATCTGTCACAGAATTTTGAGACCATTAAAACAAGTTTAATGAGGAAAAAAAAAA
>NC_034591.1:40729109-40743258 GCF_900095145.1 Mus pahari
ATATATATATATATATATATATATATATATATATATATATATATATTCTATGGGCATGTGGTAAGGTATAGGGAAAGGGAATGTCTCAAAGGGCAGATGTTGAGGCATCCCTTCCCCTGAGGTACCGACCACAAGATGTATAGTATAGAATGGAGTTTATTCAGGGCATGGGGAGGGGAGTTAAGAGGGTAGTAGAGGCAGACAAAGGCGGAGAGAGGGAGAGAGCAGAGAAATAGAGGTCAGCAGTGACCACATAGAGAGAGGGGGAAGGGGAATAGAATGGAGAGAGACAGGGAGCAAGGAGCAAGAGGCAAAGCTGGGCGTGGTGGCGCACACCTTTAATCCCAGCACTTGGGATGCAGAGACAGGCTGATCTCTGAGTAAAAGGCCAGCCTGGTCTACAGAGTGAGTTCCAAGACAGCCAGGACTACACAGAGAAACCCTGTCTGGAAAACAAAACAAAAACAAAAACAAAAAACAAAAAACAAAAAACAAAAAACAAAAAACAAAAAACAAAAAACAAAAAACAAAACCAAAACGGAGCAAGAAGCAAGAAGAGAGAAGCAAAAGAGCAAGGAGGGGGCAAGAAGCCGATTTTATAGTGGGTTAGGCCTACCTGGATGTTGCCAGGTAACTGGGGAAGAGCATACCTGGCTATTGCCAGGTAACTGAGGGGTGGAATTTAGACAGAATGCACCTAGGAAATGTCTATATAGCAAAAGAAAGGATCACCACAGTTTAATGCTTTAAAATTAAACAAGATAATCTTAGATCAAACAAAGAATATACTTTACTGCTGTGAACAGACATCATGACCAAGGCAATGCTTATAAGGACAACATTTAATTGGGGCTGGTTTACAGGTTCAGAGGTTCAGTCCATTAACATCAGTGAAGGAAAATGGCAGCATCCAGGCAGACCTGGTCCCGGAGAAGCTGAGAGTTCTACATCTTCATCTGAATGCTACTAGCAGATTATTACCTTCGAGGCAGTTAGGATGAGGGTCATAAGGTCCACAACCAAAGTGACACACCTACTCCAACATGGTCACATCTATTCCAACAAGGCCATAACTTCTAATAGTGCTGCTCTTTGAGACAATCATATACAAACCATCACAATACTCATTGTTTAAATACATTTTATTTATTTATTATTACTTTTTATTATTATTATTTTTCAATCTAGTCCTTGCTACTTTCCTGGTCCACTCTCCCACATTCCTCCTCACCCATCCCCTAGTTTCCAAGAGGATGTCTTCCCCTGCTCTCTGCCCTGGGCCCTCAAGTCTCTAGATGGTTAGGCATGTCTTCTCCCACTGAGGCCAGACCAGACTGTCTTCTGCTGTATGTGTGTTGGGGGCCTCAGTCCAGCTTATATATGCTGCCTGGTTGGTGGGTTCAGTCTCTGAGATATTTCAGAGGTCTGGGTTAGTTGAGGCTGCTGGTCTTTCTATGGGATCACCCTTCTTCTCAGCTTCCTATAGCTTTTCCCTAATTACACCACAGAGGTCCCTGTCGTCAGTCCAATGGTTAGGTTGAAATATCTGCATCTGTCTCAGTCAGCTGCATGTTAGGCCTCTCAGAGGGCAGCCATGCCAGTCTCCTGTCCGTAAGCACACCATAGCATCAGTAATAGTGTCAGACCTTGGAGCCTACCCTTGAGATTAAGTACATTTATAAAAAATTGATTAAAATTAAGATAAAGAAGTGAGAAGACCTACATAAGAGCCACTTACAATAGTGTTTCTGAGTTGCAGAAATACTTTTGCATCTTAAATGCACAGATATACAGCCATAATCACTCAGTAATTAGTTTTAGTAGCTACTTGTTTTAGCAATTTCCTTATAAGCAATAAGGACATTTCAAATCTGATAGATAATTTCCTCTAAAAGAAATGAAGTGATTTTAAAATAAAAACTTAATACATTTTAATCTGTTAGGAATATTCCCAAATACAGCTGCTGTTTGGCTTTTAAAAATTAACTGGTGTTTGCTTTGTTATGTTTTTATCCTAATGCTAATGATTTATAGTGGAATTAGCATAGCTACAGAATCTCTAATACCAGAACATCTCACACACTGTCCTTGGGCAAGAAGCCTAGAATTCAGTCTCCCAGCTGAGTTGGGCAGTTGTCCCTGGCAAGTGATTCTGTAAGTAACAGCTGGTCCTGGATTTTAATTAGTGGCCTTATTTAGGTTCCCTAGCATTCTTTCTCCAAATATAAACTAAGCAGAGAAGTGAGCATTTATTTAGATAACTAGTACCATGAAAATGGTGCTGAAACCCTCACACTCAACTAGAATGAGGGACAAAAAGATTAAGTATGTCTCACCAGATAAAACTCTGATTAAAATGACTAGCTACTTTAATCTTCTATTACATTTTGCTATTTGAATATTAAAATGTACAAGCAGTTTCAACTATCATAGAACCTAGTCATATCTTCTATAGAGATAAAGAAACAAACTTTTAAAAAGGGGGGGGAACAAATGGATATCATTACTCAATAGCAATAGGGTTTTTTTGTCTAAATGAAATTATTTGGTGTCATGTTTACTTTGTTGTATTCTCAGAGGTCCAAAGGATATGCTATTATTATTATTATTATTATTATTATTATTATTATTATTATTATTTGATTGTTATAAGGTACCATGGAAATTTAACTAAGCTAGAAAAATAGGACTGTTCGTCATATACAACTAAAAGTAACTTCTTTTTAAATAAAATGCACAAGAGACTTATTATTGCTCTACATCATTGTTATTATATTATGCTTAATTATAGCAAGTCTTGCTGGTAACATTCTATTTTCAATGCAGCTTTTAGTGGTTTCTGAGTCAATGTTTTTATGCTCAACAGAACAAACAGTACTCAAGATCACCAGCCTGTGTTTATTTTGTTTCTTCAAAATTTAAATGACCTACACTATTTTTAACACAAACAGCTTAAAGTTTAATTGATACTTAAATTACTATGTATTTTCAATGAGTCATATCTAATAGTTAAAGTAACATAAGTTATTTTAAAATATGAGTATTTTCTCATTTAAATTCAGCCCTCAGTAGCAATTCTATTTAATTACATTTTAAATGATCATAATTACCATTATTATTAATAGTAATTCTAAAAATACTACTTTGCATGAAGTGTACTCCTATCACTGTGTATTTTAAAGGGTATTAGGTATAATGGAAAAATTGCTATTCAATAGAAATACTTAAGGTTTATGAAAAGCTAGTAAAAACATAAAAGAGCTTGTAATTTTGTATATTTAAACATTGCTCAAATATCTTAAATAGTTAAATACATATTTATTTCAATATATCATATGCATAAATATGTAACATTAATATAGACACTTATTTTTTGAGATAGGGTATCACCATATATCCCTGTATTTCCAAGAATGCACTATTTAGCTAGACTGGCATGAAATCCACAGAAAGACACCAACCTTAACCTCCCATGTTTTGACCTTCATCATTTTAACATAGCATGTGAAATAAAGAACTTTGATGAAATAAGTATACAGAACAATAATGAATTTATAATAATATACATGTTCATTTTTCCTCATGAAATTATCAATACCTTCAATAACATTTAGGATCTCTGACAAAAATTTTAACAAGTACAGAAAAAGTACTCATTGCTCATAAAAAGAATATGCTCAGGTACATTATTGTAGATGCGACAGACATCAAATGACAGTAAATAACCACTGTCCTACATTGGACAAAGTTTTTTAAATGATTCAGATCTTTCAAAAAAGCAATGATAAATACAGTTTATGCACTAAGAAATAAGACATTTGCTAGCCTATTTAAGACATACTTGATCATTTTAAGAGCTCCTCCAAAAGAAATCCCCTAGCTTTGATGATTTATTGAAGACTTATAAATACTTAATTAGGAATTGCATCCTATGTGTGGTTTAAATATGGAAAGTATGCCACTGGGTTCAGGTGTTTGAATCCTTTGTCCGGCAGTTTATGGTGCTGTTTGGAAAAAAATATGGGACCTTAAGAAGGCTGAGCCTGGGCTGGAGAGATGGCTCAGCGGTTAAGAGCACTGACTGCTCTTCCAGAGGTCCTGAGTTCAATTGCCAGCAACCACATGGTGGCTCACAGCCATCTGTCATGGGGTCTGATGCCCTCTTCTGGTGTGTCTGAAAACAGCGATGTACTCAAATGAATTAAATAAATAAACAAACAAACAAATAAATCTTTAAAAAAAAAAAAAAGAAGAAGAAGAAGAAGGCTGAGCCTTGGGAAGGAACTTGGTAATTGATGGGCAACTTTGAAGGTTTATGGCATGTCACCAACTCTGAATCTCTGTTTTCTGTGTGAAAACGGAGCATGTGAATATGACAAGCCAGCACTCAGCCTCTGCTACCAAACCTCCTACATCTTGCCTTGTCTTCACCATCATGGCAGATTTTCTCCCTCTAAAACTGTAAGCTAAAATAAACCCTTCTTTAAGTCACCTTTTATTCAGGCTATTGTGACACAGAATGGAAAGAAAAGTAGAATATTATTATTCCAGAAAATATAGAATGAAATTAGTAGATCTTAACTAATTCTATGTAGTCAACATCAATTTTTCTTTTAAACTAGACAGCAGCAATACAAAGCACACATACACACAGAGAGGGGGAGAAATTAAAATGCTTGTATCAGTATTCTTTATCAAAACAGATGTAAAATTTTTTATATAGTATTAGCAAGTAAAACACATCCATAAATAAAAATAATTATATTTAAGATGGCTAAATCATATTTTCTTCAAAGATGCAATATCAGTTGTCTAATTCCAAAAAGAGTACATTTAAACCATCAACTCAACAGTGAAATCAGAGAAATGGTATTGCTAACTGAACTTTTAGAAAAAATTGTCAGAAAATTATGGTTTTAAAAAAAGAACAAAATACTCCACCAAACAAGAAATTGAGGATGCTTCACTAATTTGAGGAATAAATTCCTCAAAAACTGTTATTTATCAAAAACATTTTAAATAGATATATACTGAATGATTTCCACCTAATCTAGACAATAAGAGAATAAAACCAAATAATAAGTGCATAGTTTTAAAAAATGTTAAAATCATAAATTTAACATATTATGATTGTGTATGAAAATCTAAGTTATTATACAAAAGAGTCTTAATTTTTAAAATTTCACTTGTTTTTCCCTGACGTGTAATTGTTTGCCTGAATGTTATGTTCACCATGTGCATTCAATGCCTACAAAGGCCAGAAGAGAGCACAGAATGCCCTGGTTCTGGATTCACTGGTTGTTCCGATACACCATATGATTGTGGGGATTGATCCCATGTCCTTTGGAAGACAGTCAGTGTGCTTCTCCACTGAGCAGTCTCTCCATTCCCACAAAACAAACTTATAATTAATAAGGGTATGTAGCAAGGTTAACACAACACACAAATACAGAATAACTAATGAGATAAGAGAATCACCAACAGATTTTAGAAGTTGGGTTTAAGTTTTCAAAATATACATTTATTGGCAGAAAGTTAAGAAAATAAAGCAAGAAATCAAATAATATCTAAATTAATGAAATGCACACCTTACCCCCGTGTGGAATTTTCAACATAATTAATTAAGTCTGACCAAATTCTTTCGTTTTTTTTTTTTTGTTGTTGTTGTTGTTTGTTTTGTTTTGTTTTTCGAGACAGGGTTTCTCTGTGTATCCCTGGCTGTTCTGGAACTCACTCTGTAGACCAGGATGGCCTCAAACTCAGAAATTCTCCTGCTTCTGCCTCCCAAGTTCTGGGAATAAAGGCATGTGCTACCATGCCCTGCCAAATTCTTATCTCAGAGTATTTATATAAAGAGTATTTTAAGTTTACAGGGGTAGAAAAAGAAACAAACTGTTAAAAAATATTTTTATTATTTTATTTATGTACATTTCAAATGTTAACCCCATTCCTGATTTCCCATCAATGAGTCCCCCTCCCCTTCACCTCTAAGAGGGTGCTCCCCTACCCACCCACCCACCTACCCCTCTAGTATCCCCCTTCTCTCGGGAGTCAAGCTTCCACAGAACCCTTCCACTGAGGCTAGGCAAGTCATACCTCTACTACACATATAGCAGGGGCCACAGACCAGTTCTTGGATGCTCTTTGATTGGTAGCTTAGTCCCTGGGATCTCTGAGGTGCCCAGTTAGATGATAGTGCTGTTCTTCCTATGGAGTTGCAATTCCCTTCAGCAGCTTCAGTCCTTCACTAACTCTTCCATAGGGCTCCCAGATCTGAGTCCAGTGGTTGGCTGTGAGTATCTGCATCTGTCTTAATCAGGTTTTGGTAGAGGATCTGAGAGGACAGCCATTCCAGGCTCCTTTCTGGAAGCAGAACTTGTTGTCAGCAATAATTGTCCAGGTTTGGTGGCTCTGCATGTAACAGATCCCAAGTTGGAGCAGTATCTGCATGGCCTTTCCTTCAGTATTTGCTCCAGTTTTGTCCCTTCAATTTCCTTTGGAGAGGTCTCAGTGGGAGAGGATGCTCCTAATCCTGTAGAAACTTGATGCATTAGGGAAAGAGGTACAGCAGGAATAGGTGGGGGAGCACCATCTCAGAATCTAGGGGGAGGGGAAATAGAATGAAGAAATTGGGGAGGGGGAACAGGAAGGGAGGCAACACTTGGAATGTAAATGAATAATATAATAAAATGATTTAAGTGAAAAACAAAATGTTCAAAAATCAAAACAAAAAATTTAATAACATCAGGAGTAGGAAAGCAGAAATGTTGATAGGATGTCACAGAAGTAAAGGAGTCCACGTTTGTTTGAATGTTATTTTAGTGTGACTTCAGTTCAATTTAAATAATATCTGTTTATTTTTCACAATGTTTATAATAAATGAATAATTTCAGATATTTTTTGAGGCAATGGAAAGAAAAATATAGTTCTTTGGACAAAATATTGGCAAGGTACATTTTGGAGGTAGGAATCATTCTAATCATCAAAAATTTAAAAATAGCCTCTCATAGCCAAGCACTGCCAAGATCAAACAAATATCATCAATGCCCTGTCAGAAACCACTCAGAAAATTGTAAAATGTATATTAAGGTATTATTTCACAAGATAAATTAAATAAACAGTACATGGCCATCTTTTCAATTTCACTATTTGTAAATGAAATGAAAACTAAGAATATGGTCCAATATTGAAAAAAATTAATCTAATATTTAAAGGTTGAATATTAATTTTATTTGAAAGAAAAACCAGTCCCAGAGCTATACAACTACATATCAACTACACATATTCTGTCAAGGGTTAAACAGGAAACACACAATAAAACAGATGCTGTGCTAAAAATGCAGCAACCTCATTAAAGTGGAAAAAAAATTTCTAACGTCTGAGAAGGCACGTGCAAATAGGAACTTTTCAACATTGCTCCTAGTAGTACCACAGCTCTAACCAGACTGCTAAATAAAACCATTGCTTAAATTTATCTATGTTCTATGTTTTCTCCCTTTAGTAAATGAATATCAAATTCCTGCAATGTTAATAATTCTCAGTAGATCAATAGTAACACTCTGTCTTTCTGAATCAGGAAACCTGTAGGATCTTGTAAAGGCTGGAACAACTGTGTGTATTTTGGCACAAGATCTCAGATACTCTGAACGTCATTCATCTGTCTTTTCTCGTAGTCATTCTACCACAGAAGTCTTCACATGTGGCAGAGTTATGTTTTATCTTTTAATGCTTTCAAGTTCACACAAATGCTATCTAGTCTGAGACTGGTTCCTCTTCTTTACTGATGCCCTCTATTTGTTAGTTAGGTACTTAGGGCTCTAAGATGGGAAAGTATAACAAAGCCATACAATGGAAGGAATTTGATCTGTTACATCTGTGTACTATTCATTATATTACATTGATAACCTTGTTGTCTAATAATTTCTTTGGAAGATAGTTGTAGCTGATAAAGATGTTTTTAATAGGTGATTTGTGTGTCTTATCAAAAATCTGGGAATAGTTTTATATCTACAGTGACTACAAGCCATGTTGTATTGGGTCATGTTTATACTTTCAAAGAACCAGTATATGAAAAGACTCTTGCAATTTTGAAAAACTTATAATGAAATGATCTTGACCTTTAGACAAAGTTCATATGAAAGACCAGTCTTAGTCTGTGGTGATCTGATAGAATGCATGGGATTATTTTAATCTTCTTGGATCTGTTGATGCCTGTTTTATGACCAAATATATGGTCAATTTTGGAGAAGGTACCATGAGGTGCTGAGAAGAAGGTATATCCTTTTGTTTTAAGATAAAATGGTCTATAGATATCTGTTAAAAACATTTGGTTAATAAATTCTGTTAGTTTCACAGTATCTCTGTTTAATTTCTATTTCCATGACGGAAACTGAACAATGCTCTATTCAATGATAACTTGATCAAGGAAGAAACAAAGAAATTAAAGACTTTAAAATTTAAAGAAAATGAAGGCACACATACCCAAACTTATGGGACACAGTGAAAGCAGTGCTAAGAGGAAAACTCATAGCTCTGAGTGCCTCAGAAAAGAAACTGGAGAGTGCATATGTTAGCAGCTTGACAGGACATCTAAAAGTTCTAGAACAAAAAGAACCAAATATACCCAAGAGGAGTAGAATGCAGGAAATAAACTCAGGGCTGAAATCAACGAAGTAGAAACAAAAAGAACTATACAAAGAATCACCCAAAACAGGAGCTAGTTCTCTGAGAAAATCAACAAGATAGATAAACCATTAGCCAGACTAACCTGAGGTCACAGAGACAATATCCTCATTTACAAAATTAGAAATGAAAACAGACATAACAACAGAAACAAAGGAAATCCAAAAAAAATCATACAAAGGCTTATAATTCAACAAAACTAGAAAATCTGGATGGCTTCCACTACTCAAAGGATAAACAGGCCAAGAAAGAAATTATGGAAACAACACTGTACACAATAGTCACAAATATTATAAAATACATTGGTGTGACTCTAATCCAGCAAGTAAACAATCCCTGTGATGGTTTGTATATTCTTGGATCAGGGAGTGGCACCATTTGGAGCTATGGCCCTTTTGGAATAGGTGTGACCTTGTTGGAATAGGTGTGTCACTGTGGGTGTGGGCATAAGATCCTCACCCTAGTTGCCTGGACGTCAGTCTTCCACTAGCAGCCTTTGGATGAAGATGTAGAACTCTCAGCTTTGCTTGCGCCATGCCTGGCAGGATACTGTCATACTCCCACCTTGATGATAATGGACTGAAGCTCTGAACCTGTAAGCCAGCCCCAATTAAATATTGCTTTTATAAGACTTGCCTTGGTCATGGTGTCTGTTCACAGAAGTAAAACCCTAACTAAGACAATCCCTATGACAAGAACTTCAAGCCTCTGAAGAAAGAAATTGAAGAAGATCTCAGAAGAGGGAAACAACTCCCATGCTCATGGATTGGTAAGGTTAAAATTGTAAAAATGGCCATTTGCCAAAAGCAATGTATAGATTCAATGCAATCCCCATCAAAATTCCAAGTCAATTCTTCATAGAGTTAGAAAGGACAATTTGCAAATTCATTTGGAATAAGAAAAAAAAAACCCACAAAAAAACAAAAATAAAAAAAAACAAATAAGAAAAAAAGATAAAAAACAGGATATTGAAAATTATTCTCAACAATAAAAGAACTTCTGGGGAAATCACCATTCCTGATCTCAAGCTGCACTGCAGAGCAGAAGTGATCAAAACTGCACGATATTGCTACAGAGTTTTATATTTTGAATGGATAAACCAAGCAGCAAACCAGGCCAATGTGTTCCACGTGGGAGAGGTTTATTATGAGGGACTAGGGAAGCAGCAAAGCGGGTAGAAGAGTAGAGAAGAGTAGAGAGAGAGAGAGGAGGGGTTGGCTTTGAAGAAAAATGAAATTTAAGATGAAATTTAAGGCCTGTGATTCATGTAACTTATGTCCAGAGATTTGTTTGTGAGCTTAGAAGCCTGAGGCAGAGAACACAATGGAACAGGCCTTTGCACACCTGGGCAGGCCCATTGTTAAAATATTCCTGGGGACAAAAAGGAATGCAAGAACTTCTCTGGGCTATCTCAGCTGAGTCATCAGCCACCTAGTTTGAAGTTATATGTTAACCAAATGTTCCGCTGACCTAGATAAGTGTCAGGCCCTCGGGACTCCTGACATCCTGAACTGCAAGTACTATTCTGCTGATGTGTAATTGTTTTCTGCTGATGTTTAAATGAGACAATCTTGTGCAACCACGCCAATTCCTCCCAGCCCCCCAACCCTTTCCCTATAAAAACTCCTAGCTTTCAGGCCTCTATCTCCTGTGTGGGATATGCATTGGCCCGGAGCTCTGTCAATAAACTACCTCATGTTTTTGACATCAAGAAGCTTTCTCGTGTTTTCTGGGTGAGCCCTTATCCAGAGATAAGAGCAGGGTCCCTGGAAAGGGTGTCCTACGGCTTCCTGTTTTATATAGAAAATGATGTCACACCAGTGAGGGCAGGAACTGAGCCAAGTGGATTGTGGGATTGAAGGTCATTGTCCTGGCAACACAGATCAAGGGTCACATGGTTAGGTGGGGCTTGGAGTATCCTGGTGCTAACACAGAGACAGGCAGGTAGATCAATGGAACAAAACTGAAGACCCAGAAATGAACCCACACACCTATGGTCTCTTTATCTATGACAAAAACACTAAAACTATCCAGTGGAAAGAAGAGAATATTTTCAATAATTCATGCTGTTTCAACTGGAAGTTAACATGTTGAAAAATGCAAATTGATCCATTCGTATCTGCTTGCACAAAGCTCAAGTCCATGTAGATCAAGGGCCACCAAATAAAACCAGATACATTGAAACTAATAGAAGAGAAAGTGGGGGAAAACTGTTGCAGGATTTTGCCTGCCCAATCACATTAGGACAGTGGGAGGTTTGTAATTGGACAGGAGAAGGGAAGTGGAGGGGAGTGTTGAGGAGAACAAGAATGAGAGTGAGAGAGAGAGGTGGGGAGGGGCTGAGGAGAATATAGAAAACCAGAATGGAAGTTAACAATCAAAAGGTTAGAATAATTTTGTTAAAGCTTTATCATTATCATTTGGCTCTGAAATTATTGTATTGGCATTTTGTAAATTGTGTTATTGTTGATAAATAAATCTGATTTCCTAATTAAGCATTAAGAGTCTTGATTCAGGGTTGGAGAGATGACTCAGTGTTTAGGAGCACTGATCTTTCCAGAAGTTCTGAGTTCAATTCCTAGCAACCACATGGTGGCTCACAACCACCAGTAATGAGATCTGACACCCTCCTCCGGTGTATCAGAAGACAGCCAAGGTGTTTGTTCTTATGTATAATAATAAAGAAATCTTAAAAAAAAAAAAAAAAAAAAAAAAAGTCTAGATTCTACCAGGTAATTAGGTGTTGAAATGGCTAACCAGGAGTTCATGGGGTGATGGGGGGTGGGGCATCTGAGAGATTGCCTGGTGGGAGCCATATTGCCTAGCAGGACTGGCTAGTTGATTGACTGAGAGAAGAAGCAGGTGAGATTACCTGGCACACAGGCTAGGTCTAGATATTTCCTACAACAAAGAGCCTTGAACCCATGGGTATGGAAAGCTTTTTTGGGCTGTTTGCTTCTAGACACTTGGTGGGTATTTGACATCCAGTCCAGGACAAAAGAAATAAGCTCCAGGTGGGAATCTGACTTTGGGCAAGGCCTCAGGAAATAGGCCCAGATAAAGATCATTTACATTTGAGTGCATGCGAAGCTCAGAGCAGCCTCAGTGGATGCTTTTGTGGCATTCCTGTTGTCTTGGTAATCCTGACTAGCCCCTGGAAAGGTGTTTACTGGATTTTGTTTATTGCCTTGCTTGTTCCTTGACCAGAACTGATTTTATCATTTTGCATGTAATTAAAATGGTACAAAAGTAGACTGGAAAAAAATAAACTCCTTTCAGCCTCAGATCTGACTGGGATCTTGCAACAATGTTGTCTAATTGTCTCTTTTCTTTTGAATTCTAGTTCCTATACTGGAGAACCTGTTGACTAACTGAACTGGACTTGGTCAGATAGTGTCTCAAAATTGGGCTCCAGTAAGCTGGGAACAATGAAGGACACCATTGGACGTGCTGGAGAAGGAAAGTAAAGAAGATTTGGGCCAGTGATGAATAAATACCATAAGAATGAGGCAAGGTAATGGTGTGTGTGTGTGTGTGTGTGTGTGTGTGTGTGTGTGTGTGTGTGTGTGTTTGTGTGTTTAGAATTATGCTAAAATCTAGAGAAGTGAAGATAATTCTCATAGATGCTTTAAGGCTTTGTACCCAGATTAGAGATAGTAAATCCCTAGACATGAGAGGGAGAATGGGTTTGAGAAAAGCAGTTCTCCCCACCTGTCCAAGGATGCTTTGGCCAAGGAGAAGGAAAATACATATAAACTGTTTCAGAGCTCTTCTTGGGACAGGAGGAGATCTGGAGACATGCTGCCTCCTCTCTGGGTCGTACTGAAGGAATGTTTAGTTCTGATTCTGGATCTCTTACGTAGGATATCTGGGTCCCTTTGGGACATCTAATTTTCTTCCCTCTCTGTCTGTTGTCTGTCCTTGGTGAGACAATCTGTCCATGTCTGTGTTTTCGTTTTGTTGTTTGATTGTTTACTTCTCTATGATTTATATTCAAAAGAAAAAATGGTTAAACTTAATCAGCTGTTCATTCAGCTCTACACTTAGTTTTAATTCATTTCAAAAAAATAAAAAAAAAGAGTAAGAAAATTTTGTCTGGTGTAAATATATAAAGTGTGTGAAGCCACTTCATTTTTTGTTTCTGACTGGATTTAAATGTATAAATATGCTATGCATGTATTGGTTATAGATTATTGGGTATGATTAAAAATTTATTACACTGGTAATCAGGGTTGGAGTCATTCAGACAACAACATATGGCATGAGGAAAATAGATCTCTAAAGATTTGTCTAAATTGAGGAATACTTTATGTTATTCTTATCCTAGAAACCAGACTTATAAAAGATAGGATTTAAGGCAGTGTCACTTTGGTGAGGTATTAGAGGCTACACAGTTGTTCATTCGTGTGCAAGAATTGGCAGTCAAACTTTGTAGCATGGGGGTGATGCACTTGATGTTGATTTTGGAGACACATGATTATTTATTGGAGGTTGAGTTTTACTTTCCAAAGTTGTGGTTGTGCTCTGGTGTTGCAAGGTTAACTTGAAGATTGCGGTTAAGCTGCCAGTGTTCCATTGACTGCAGTTAGCAGTTTGATCACAGGTTCAGGATTCTAACTTACACATATTTGTATTTAAGAAAAATTCAAGCAGATAGAGATTCTTGCAGGGTTTGTGAAGGGTTGATGAGGCTCTGAAACTTGTGGGGACATTATACCCTGGCCTCCTCTAGCTGCCATTCCAGGAAATGCATATAGAATTATTATGGATTTAGAGGATTGTTTTTATACTCTTCCTTTGCATCCTGGTGACTATGGGAGGTTTGCATTTAGTGAGCTTGCTTGTAATTTTAAAGAACCCATGAAGTGATATCACTGGAAACTTTTGCCTCAAGGAATGGCTAATAGCCCTATATTATGTAAAAAAATAAAATTAATAAAATAAAAAAAAAAGTCTATGCTTCCATACAAGAAGTTAGGACTTTGAATCTTTCAGTGCATATTATGTACTATATGGATAGTATTTTATTAACTAATCTCTTTGATGGAGTTTTACTACAAGCCTTTGCTCTTATATGAATTTTAAAATTTTGAAGTAGTTATTACACAAGAAAAGATTCAAAGGCAATGTCTTTTTCAATATTTGGGGTCTCAGTTATATCCTGAACAAATTGTGGCACAGAAAATTCAAGTAAGAAAAGATAATCTACTTATTTCAAATTATTTTCAAAGGTTGTTAGGAGATATTGGCTAAGACCTCATCTTAAGCATAACTTAAATCTTTGTTTGAAATCAGTGGCCTTCCTCTACACGAAGGACAGATGGGACAAGAAAGAAATTAGGGAAACAACACCCTTCACAATAGTCAAAAATAATATAAAATACCTAGGTGTGACTCTAACTAAGGAAGTGAAAGATCTGTATGACAAGAACTTCAAATCCCTAAAGAAACAAATTGAAGAAGATCT
>NC_034591.1:40746048-40752537 GCF_900095145.1 Mus pahari
TATCAATTTAAGACAAATGTTAGATACCATGTCCAAAACCAGGAAATGTACCTGCTTAACACTTCTTTAAATATTAAAAGGTTTTGTTTTTTTATTTCAAAAAAAAAAAAAATCTTTGTCTGATACTCTTGGTGGGGGGTTGGGGGGGATGCAAATCCTAATTCCAGTCGACAATTAACTGATGAGTGACAAATAGCTTTGCAGAAAGTAGAGTAAGCTATTAGCCAACAACAGATACATTATATAGACTGATCAATTGTTGGCTGTTTGTGTTATTGCTACTAATGTGCCCACAGCAATTCTTTGGGGAAAGGGACCATTAATGTGAATTCACCTTTCTTTATGTCCAAATAAAGATTTAACACCCTATTATGAAGCTGTTGCTGTGTTAATACAGGATTGTAGTATTTTGGGAAAGAACATGATGAAATATAATTTCCTTATTCCAAACAGCAATTAAATTGGTTATTACAGAATACTGATATTTGGCTTATTGCATGTGCAAATTTTTCAGACAAAATTGATAATTATCAAAAAGATAAGTTGTTACAATTTGCCTCTGTGCATGCTTTTCTATTTCTTGTACATTTCTGCATGCAGCCCATAAAAACTGTACTTACTATATTTACAGACAACTCATACAATGGGAAAGCAGCATATATAATTGGATCCCATGTTTGTTCTCTTTAAATTTCCCTCCACTTCAGCACAAAAAAATTGAACAATGTGTTGTAGTCACTGATTTTGAAACACTGAAAAAAATCAAGCTTTCAGTTTGTATACTGATAGCCAATATATAGCTTATGGCTTGCAATTGCATGAAATTATTCCCTTTTAAGATACTACTAATTCTCACATCTTGCAATTATTTATGCAAATACAACTTAATTTAAGAGGAAGTACTGTTCCTCAACTTTAAAGGACATCTAAGTGTTCATACTGGATTTCCTGGACAGATGCCTTAGGGCAATGTCACAGCAGATTTGTATACCAGGTAGAATAGAGACCTGACACAGGAACAATTGGCCATACAATATCATTCTTTACATCGTCAAAAGAGTAATTGCTTGAGATAATTTGGTAATTCCAGAGAATATGTACATCAAGTCATAAAGACTTGTCCTCAGTTTCTTCCTGAGCCACATAATGGTGTTAATCCTTGATGATTTATACCTAATCAATTATGGCAAATGGATGTTACTCATATTTCTGATTTTTGAAAATTAAAATATATACACGTGACTATTGATAACTTCTCAGGCTTTCTAGTTGCAACTGCTTTAATAGGAGAAGCAACTAAAAATGTAATTTGTCATTACCTGCATTGTTTTTCCATGCTTGGTGTTTCAAATCAGATTTAAACGGATAATGGAACTGGCTATTACAGTCAAGCATTTGAGATGTCTTGCTGACATTTTAATATTACTTATATTACTGGGATTCCTTATAATCCTCAAGGACAAGGAATTGAGAAACAGGTATTGTGGAGCTTTAAAACAATAATTTCATAAAATAAAAAAGAGGGAGTTAAGACCCCATATACCACACATTTATTTAAATCATTTCTAAGAGTTAGGATGCCAAGGAATTCTTTGCTGAGTGTCTATGGCACCCTACCACTAGGCATACTTATGCCTTTGTGAAATGGAAGGATCCTCACACTGGCATATGGCATGGTCCTGATCAGGTATTTAATATGGGAAAGAGTACATGTTTGTGTTTTTTCCTCAGGATGTTGAAGGAGCATGCTAGCTCCCAGAGTGACTGGTAAGAAATGTGTGAGGCTATGCCAATGCCTGGCAAATATAGAAGTAGATGCCCACAGTCATCTATAGGATAGAATACAGAGACCCCAATGGAGGAGCTAGAGAAATTACCCAAGGAACTAAAGGGGTCTGCAACCCTATAGGTGAAACAACAATATGAACTAATCAGTACCCCCAGAGCTCGTGTCTCTAGCAGCATATGTAGCAGAAGATGGCCTAGTCAGCCATCGTTGGGAAGAGATGCCCCTTGGTCTTGCAATTTTTATATGCTCCGTACAGGGGAATGTCAGGGCCAAGAAGTGGGAGTGGGTGGGCAGGGGAGCGGGGGGGGGGGTCTAGGGGACATTCGGGATAGCATTTGAAATGTAAATGAAGAAAATATCTAACAAAGTAAGTTAAAAAAAAAAAAGAAAGAAAAAATAAATGCTGATGCTGGGACAAAGAATGATGCTGACCTGTGAGCTCTTAAAGTGACCTGACAATGGTGAAATAAAGTTGTTTTGGACGTATGTTTGTGACCCACTTTTGCTTACCTATATCCCTGACTGGACAAGGTGCCTTGCTTCAAGCTTTTAGACTTTATGGGACAGAGAATATGGAGACTGTGGAAATTGTCTTAGAAAAATTAATCAAAAGAGAAGTTATAATGACTCTTCTCTTTCCTTTAATGTGACCAGTTGTTCTGATTCAATCATGGACTGGTCTAGAAAACAATCCAATATTGGAAATAATAATGTTCATTTGGAAGACTTGTTCTAGATATTTTCAAAGACCTATTTAAAAATTCAGAACTGCCATGCATGAAGTTACATTTGCAGTGAATAAAATTGGGACAGGATCCAGACTTCAAACATGTGTTAGTACATGTGTTAAGGCTCCTAATCTTCTATTAATTGGTCATGTTAAAATTACTTTTGTTTCTTCTACAGTATTTAATGTGAGTTGTATTGCTTTTACACTTCCTAATTGTGTTAATGTGTTGAAATCTGACATGTCTGTTATGGTGGTCTATCAACCTGTTTTTGTGTTCTTGCCTGTGATTTGTATTCTGAAAAAATCTTGTACATACTGGAAGAAGTGAGTCTGGCTTTAAGCAGAATCAAGAGGGTAGTGGACTTAATTATTGCTGGTATAGCTATTGGTACCAAGATCTCTGAAACCTGTGACATCACACGGGTGACAGCATGACCTACATACCTGTTGCCAAGACAATGGCCACCATATTTTCAGAATCCATTGGGCTCACCTCCCACCTTTACCTGTGACCACATCACTGTCCATATATACAAGAGGCATCTCTCTCTCTCTCTCTCTCTCTCTCTCTCTCTCTCTCTCTCTCTCTCTCTCTCCCCACCTCTTTTCTTTCTGCACAACCTTGCCCCTCTCTCTCCCAATAAACCTCACTTAGAACTATTTGGCCTAGTGTAGTACTTCTGCAGCTTCAAGGCATTCAAGGTCATAACAAGAGCAGTTTTAATTACAGTAATAGCTAACACCACTGCTTCAGTGTTTGCTTTGACACAAGAAGTTAAGACAGCTACTTTTTAAATAATTTAGCAAGAAATGTTACTAATGTTCTGAATCTTCAAGAGGATTTAGATAGGATTTTGGAATAACATCAGGATTGATGCTCTCTATGATACTGTTCAAATTATTGGAGAGGAGGTTCAGAGTTTAAGAGTAAGGAGTCATCTCGAATGTCATGCTAAATACCAACGGATTTTTGTTATATCTAGAATTTACAATGATAGTCACTGTAACTGGGAAAAAGTTCAAAGACACTTGCAGGGTATTAGCATAATTCTAACACCTCTCTAAATGTTCTAACCTTGCATACCAAGATTATGAATGTAAAGAATGCTCCTCTGCTGAGCTTTGATGCTCTTGATATTGCTGATAAAATTATTCCTAGCCTGAGGTCAGTATTCCAATCTTGGTCAAGCTTCAAGGATGGAATATATAGCTTGATCATGCTAACTCTCCCTGTCCTGGGAATACTTTTCTCCTGCGCGTTGTAATAAAACTTGTCTTTAACAATATCAATATGTTGGTAGCTAAAATACATGGCTTGAAACTAAAAATGGATCCCCATACAGACTTATTAAATTAAATGACTGGCAAGCAAGGACAGGTAAAATTCTGTACAGAGCATTACCAACCTAAGAGACAATAGCATTGTTTTGATAATGCAAAATCCATGACAGGTAAGGAAGGCATTCTTGCCAGAACAACAGAAGAGAGGCTCAGTGTTGTTATGAAATAAAAACAGGGGGAGATGTGGAGAGCTTTTTTGGGCCACTTGCTTCTAGACACATGGCTGGAATTTAGCATCCAGGCCATTAGAAAAGAAGTAAACTCAAGGCAGGAAGCTGACTTTTTGGGCCAGGCCTCACAAAATACCCTAAGATAAAGATCATTTACATTTGAGTTTATGCAAAGCTCAGAGCAGTCTCAGTGGAGGCTTGTGTGGCATTCCTGTTGTCTTGGTAATTCTGACTAGCCCCTAGAAATGTGTTTCCTGAATTTTATTTATTTCCTTGTTTGTTCTTCAATCGAAAACTGATCTTATCATTTTGCATGTACTTAAAGTAGTATAAAAGCAGACTGGAAAAAAAAAACAAAAAAACAAAAAAACAAAAAAAAACCTCCCCTCAGCCTTAGAACTGACTGGGGTCAGGCTACAATGTTGTCGAATTGTCTTTTTTCTTTTGAATCCTTTCTTCTGTGCTGGAGAACCTGTAGACTTACTTAGCTGGCTTGGTCACATGAACACAGGGAAAATTTTTCCTGAACAGTACATCAATGGCTTATGTTCTAACATCAACAATTTACAGATGAGATCTCATAAAACTGCAAAGCTTTTGTAAGGCAAAGGATACTGACAATAGGACAAACTGGCAACCAACAGATTGAGATAAGATCTTTACCAATCCTACATCTGATAAAGGGCTAATATCCAATATATACAAAGAACTCAAGAAATTAGACTCCAGAGAACCAAATAGCCCTATTAAAAATGGGGCACAGAGTTAAACAAAGAATTCTCAACTGAGGAATACTGAATGGCTGAGAAACATCTAAAGAAATGTTTAACATCCTTAGTTATCAGGGAAATGCCAATCACACAACCCTGAGATTCTACCTCACAGCAGTCAGAATGGCTAAGATAAGAAATTCAGGTGACAGCAGACGCTTGCTAGGATGTAGAGAAAGAGGAACACTCCTCCATTGTTGGTATAATTGCAAGCTAGTACAACCACTAGTCATTATAGTGGTTCCTCAGAAAATTAGACATAGTACTACCTGAGGACCCAATTATACCATTCCTGGGCATATACACAAAAGATACTCAAATGTATAACAACAACACATGTTCCATTATGTTCATGACAGCCTTATTTGTAATAGCCAGAATCTGGAAAGAACCCAGATGTCCTTCAGCAGAGGAATGGATACAGAAAATGTGGTATATTATACAACAGAATACTATTCAGCTATTAAAAACAATGACTTCATGAAATTCTTAGGCAGTTGTATGGAATTAGAAATCATATCATTATGATTGAGGTAACTCAGTCACAAAAGAACACACGTGGTAGGTACTCAATGATAAGTGGATATTAGCCCAAAAGCTCAGAATACCCAAATACAATTCATAGTCCACATGAAGCCCAAGATGAAGACCAATGTGTAGATGTTTAGTTCCTTCTTAAAATGGAGAACAAAATACTCAAGGGAGGAAAACTGGAGACCACTTGTGGAGCAGAGGCTGAAGGAAAGGCCATCCAGATACTGCCTTACCTCAAGATCCACCGTATATGCAGATACCAAAACCAGACAATTTCAGATGCCAAGAAGTACTTGCTGACAGGAGCCTGATATAGATGTACCATGAGAGACTTTGCCAGAGCCAGACAAACACAGAGGCAAATGCTTGCAGCCAATTGAACTGAGCATAAGGTTCCCAATGCAGGAGTTATAGAAATGCCAATGGAACTGAAGGGGTTTGCAACCCATAGGAAGAACAATATAAACCATCCAGATCCCCCTAGGACTCTCTGAACTAAACCACCAAGCAAAGAGTACACATGGAGGGACCTATGGCTACAGTCGCATGTTTGGCAGGAGCATGGCCTTGTCAGACATCAACGGGAGGAGAGGCTGTTGGTCCTGTGAAGGTTTGATTCCCCAATGTAGGGGAATGCTAGGGCATGGAGTCAGGAATGGGTGGGTGAGCATACTGGTAGAAGCAGGAATAAAGGAAGACAGGATACAGTGTTTCTGGAGAGGAAATTGGAAAAGGGGATAACATTTAAAATTTAAATATATAAAATATCCAATAAAAAAAGAAAAAGTTCTTAAAATTTGATTGAGTTGATATCTTATTTTGCAAATTTTGTGATATAGATTTTTCCTTCTTATTATTTAATGGATTTACATTTATGAATGTATGTGTTAGGTTTGTGGTTACCTAATATATCTCCACTCCTTTTACTGGATTCAGGCTGAGGCAAGATCTGTACTATGGCCAGTAACATAAAATTTTCTAGCTACCAATCTCTAATTTATATTTTGAGGACTTTATTTATTATTATTATTATTTTAAATTTTTTTTTCTTTTTCTTTTTATTGCTTCTAGCTTTGCTACGGACACATGAACAACATTTAACAATGCATAATCACCAGTAGTGTTTCAAAAATTAAAATTAGCCATCATTTAAAA
>NC_034591.1:40752687-40770233 GCF_900095145.1 Mus pahari
GCCAGGCGAACACCCCTCCTGGGCAGGAGAGGCGCAGGACGATCGGGGCTATTTTAAATTTTTTACAGTTAAAATATAAGAAAATGATTTCCTCTTCAATACTTCCAATTATCCCATGTACCTCCCACCCCAACTAAGCTATATTTCAAAGCCATGGCTCCATATATATATATATATATCACAATTAAATTATATTTATATATTTAGTTATATTACAAATTATGTATATGGATATAAAACTAAATACATAAATACAATTGATTAAGTCATTACAATTTGGTATTGTTTATTGAAAAGCAGGGACTCTAAAACAATCATTTTCACTTAATACCTTAAAAATATACTACATCATCTTGTCTGTAATTTTATATAGAACCACATGATTATTAAACATTGTATTACAAATGATAGATGATATTTAATATTTTATAATCAAAGACATTATACTTTGTATTATTTTATGGATTTATTTCTCATTTAAAATATAAGTTAATTTTATAGTGCAGGACAATTTATTAATGCATTATTTAACATTTATTCATCAGTCTGTATTGTATTAGCTTTGTGGTATTTAGCTTTTTTTCTTTTTAAATACAAGCACCATTTAAATGGTGGCTCCAATAGAAATTTGTATAAGTGATTCAAACTAGTTTGCAAATAAAAATTACAGAAGAAATTAAACATGCTATTGTATACACATTTGATTATGTAGTTTGTACATTTTCATTCACATTATTTCCCATCATTAATAATTCCCCCTGATGACTGACTAAAGTACTCTTATATTTAAAAAGTTTATTCTTTCTCAGTAACAATAGCAGAGTATCAGACATAGGCATTTGTAAGTTCAAAACTTTTTATTCTTCATTACCTAGAAACCAAAAAAATTAAATTGTGTTTCATAAATTCATCATTCTATGTGAATCTAAGTTCTATCCAACTTTTATTAATAATAAAAAATCTCATTTCATTAAGAAGTGAAGGGGTCTGCAACCCTATAGGTGAAACAATAATATGAACTAATCAGTACCCCCCAGAGCTCATGTCTCTAGCTGCATATATAGCAGAATATGGCCTAGTCAGCCATCGTTGGTAAGAGATGCCCCTTGGTCTTGCAAACTTTATATGCCCCATAAAGAGGAATGCCAGGGCCAAGAAGTGGGAGTGCGTGGGCAGGGGAGCAGGATGGGGGGACATTCGGGATAGCATTTGAAGTGTAAATGAACAAAATATCTAATAAAATAAGTTAATAAAAGAAGTGACTTCTGATATATGTAAATAAATCTTATTTAAAACATATAAATGGTAAGTTAACATTTTAAGTCATTAATACATAAGTGTGACTGTGTTTTCAAATAGGGATTCAGATTAAATAGAATAAAAATGAAATTAATTGAATTTATTTATCAAAATAATAAACAAAGAAATTGATATTAGATTTTCATATAATTAGACTTATTGTTTTCCCCTAGACTAAGATGAATAGTCAATTTGAAAATTGTGTTCTTGAATTCTAATAGATTGTTTACCAGAGATTATGGAATTTCTAGTTTATTGTTTCTCAATTGTAAAACACTAGTGATTTGTAGAAAAAAAACATGTTATATGATAATGTTTACTAAGTAAAGAAAATATTATCCCTATGTGAAATAACAAAGTTATATCAATAAGCTTAGTGCTGGTGGGGATTGTAGGGGCTGTGCTGCTAGTGGGAAGGTAGGTAGATCACTGTTCCCCCTGTACTTAAACTCATTGATACTGTTCTAGCTAGCTTACCAATCCCCATGAGACCCTTAGTGTGTCTTTGACAGTTACTTAGAAGTAGAAGCAATGACTGTCAGTTATGTTCTGAGGAAATACAAAGCACTGACTCATTAGTATTTATTTAATTGAGTTAAATTATAAGAGAATTTCTCCATGTTTCTCTCTGTTTTCTATAGAGATTGAAACAAACAAACAAAAATGCTTAAGTCTAAGCAAGAGTAAATTGATGTAATTATTTATACTACTAATAAAATAAGACACATTAAATGGGACCATAAGAGATAATTTTAATGGACCATATGAGAAAGGTATAATATATTAAAATCTAGCATATAATAAGTCAGGAAGAAGCTTAACTAGATAATTGACTGAGATTTTAATTGGCTGTTCTGAGAGATTCTAAATTTACCCTAAAACATAAAATTAAATTAAAGTAAAATCAGTTATTATCAATAATTACACTAACAGTGTTGTTGAGTATTTTAATTCCTTGCTTTCTCCTACCTCTTTATGGTATAAATACATGGAATGGAACACTCACTGAACACTAAATATTCTTTCAACTCGGAGAAGACTAGATAGGATTTACATGAAAATAAAAAGCCAGAATATTTTCTCCGTCAAAAGTATCCACCTTATGGTGTTCACTTCAAGTGATTTTGGAGTCACATTTATTGATACCCCTTGAGAAACTTATCATTGCAGTGATGAGTGCTATGAAATAATTATCAGATATTAGAAAGTAAACATTGTATAGGTGTAAAAACCTCATATAAAGGTAAAAGCTACAATAACTGTGATCATTTCATAGTTCTGATTATGAATTGTCAAGCTATCATGTTTTAAGAAAAAACTTTGTTGAGTTAGAGATCATGTATCTGAGTGTTAATCTAAAAGAATGTGATGACAAATTAATACAGTTAAATTCAGAGAAAAAGGGAGACTAAACATGCTAATTAAATAAAATTTCATAGCATTAATGTTAGTTTTAATTCTCAGTTTGACACAATCTAGAATTATCTGTGAAGATAGTCTTCATAAGAGACAGTCTACATCAGATTGGCCTGTGTTCATATTTGTTGAGGTCAATTTGCAATGAAAAGGCATGGGTTATTGTGAGCTGCAAAATTCCCTGAATGGGCTACCAGAGATTATATAAAATGAGAAAAAATAAGAATAAATTAAATATCACCTTCTATGCATGACTACGTATGTAAGGTGAGTAGCTACTTCAATTCCTGATACCTTGACCTCCTGTGATGATGGGCTATAATCTAGAATTGGGAGACAGATTTATTCTCCCATACATTAGCACAATGCCAGGAGCAGAAATATAACACACAGCAACAAGAAATATCAACACTGTCATTAGTCAGATGACTCATGAAAGTACCCCAGTACCAGGTCCATTGTGAAGACAGAACAAGAGGAAATGAAATAGCAGGACATAAGATATTCCTCATTATCCATTGAATATTGCCCCTGTGAGGCAAACTTTAAGGAAATGCAACCCAGTCTGCATTCCTGATCTGTGTGACAGCCCTTCACATGTGCTTCTTTAGTTCTCTAGATATAATTAAATCACTTGAAGTAAGTTTGATTCTTTAAAGACATATATCTTCTTTTCATTAGGATGTTAGAGAAAACTTTGGTGAAAAATAATTTTATGTCAGTTTATAGATAAGCCTTCTGGAATAATTTTTTGAGATTAACAATTTGCTCATTAGAATTTTCTTTTGCTCCAGTTTAAAAAAAATATTTCTCCCTTGATCTCTTCATTTAAATCATAGGTCTACCGTCTATCTATATATTTTCATCTACTTATTCATTTATATACAATACACATACATACATATAAAATATGCATATAGTAGTTTTACTTCTCTTGTGGAAAATGACTCAGGAAATTCAAAAGTCATGTTTCAAAGAAACGCTGAAATGATGACAACTGAGGAATTGGTTAAGTGTAATGAAAATAGTAACTAAATTACAGAATATTTCAAACAAAATTTGACAATAAGGTTCTGTTCTGTGTTTATAGTTTATGACTGAAACCATTTGATGGGTTAAATGAGAAAGACACAAATCAATGGCAATACAGTGAAGAAAGGCCAAAGAGTTAGACATATTTTCAGAACCATATCCCTATGAATAGATATTTATTATATATTCAAGAAAAATATGATCTTGATGTATAATTTATAAAAGAATTAAAATTACCCACAGAAAATGTAGTTGTCCTAGTGAATAAGTGAACTCCAAATGTTAAGACTTCAGTTTTTGGGTTTTTTTTTTGTTTTTTTGTTTTTTGTTTTTTGTTTTTTGTTTTTTTTTCGAGACAGGGTTTCTCTGTGTAGCCTTGGCTATCCTGGAACTCACTCTGTAGACCAGGCTGGCCTCGAACTCAGAAATCCACCTGCCTCTGCCTCCCAAGTGCTGGGATTAAAGGCGTACGCCACCATGCCCGGCTAAGACTTCAGTTTTTCTAAGACAAAAGCATGTTCTAAAATGAAGCAGATGGCTGGACTCAGTTCTTGCACAGATATATTACATAATATCCTGCCTTTATGGACGCTCATAACAGGTTTTGTACAATTTTTAATCATCCAGTGTTACTCTTGCAAAGCAAAACAATGCACATAAGAATGTTGTTCTTATATATTTTGCATAAAATTCTTTGACTTGATGTTTACTTTCTGATAGTGAGGAATAAGTCTGAAGCATTCTTTTCTTCCAGTTTGAAATTTTCTGATATCATATAGAAATGTAAATCCATTACCTTCTGAAACACCACATTATTTCTTTCCATTTTTTTCTTTCTTTTACTTTCAACCGTGCTGGGACCAGGTAGCTATGCCATCACAGAAATTAAAATAAATCAAAGTAAACAAACAAGACATGACAGAGTAAGTATGTGGGTGTGGGAAAGTTAAGGGAACTGATTGCTGCTGAGACCCAAATGAGTAGGTGTGTTTTTATAATTCTAGGTCCATTGTGGCAGGTGAGCTCAGGCTCAGTCCATTTGGCAGAAGGTTGCTTTTTTTTTTTTTTTTTTTTTTTTTGGCATTCTGCTACAGCACATCAAACCTGGACAGTATCCCTGTCAGTGGGAAAGGTCAGCCAGATTCCTATTGGGTTCAAAATAGATATCTTTTGTTAACTTCCTTAGAGTAGTAAAATACTGAGGAAATATTTCTATAACTTTACTAGCTTTGAGTCCTCAGTAATATTCTGTGTTATAAAGAAAGAAAAATATGACTAGCATGTATAGAAAGCTTTATTCAGAACAAGCAACATATATGCCTAAGCAGATCTCTTATGGGAAAAATAATCTAAATAATAATCTACAAAACAAATTATACATTTACAAAAACATCTTAAATGCATATTTTCTAAAGTAATATAAATATCTCAATATTCCTCTTGTTAGAAAAAACATTTTTTCAGAAGCACTCAAATGTTTTAAAATGCTTTAAAATATAGTGGAGGTTTTGTCTAAAACATTATGTCATTATGGTAGATTAATTTTCAATAATTATAAAAGACATTCTTCTTGATACTTCCTTAGAAAAGTATTTTCAATACAAATATATGCAAAATGATTAGATGATAAAATTTTCTAATTAATTCAGAAGTAAGGGATATTCTGACATTATACCTTTTAACACTTGTACCTTATAAGCTATGGGCAAATTCTCTAAAATAGTCTCAAGTTTATCTGAGTTGATCAGGTAACTCATAACTATTCCAGTTGTAATATTTTAAATGTTTTACTAGATTCATGTCTGACATTCTACTAAATGGAGAGACAGTTCTATAAGATTTTCTCATTTGTATCAGAGCTGACAGAATTCAAGGAATATATTAATTTTCCAAAAGTATAAAAATATGAGTCAAAAGCAATAGCAGTTTTGGTGTGACAAGGATTATTTGTTTTAGAAAGGAGACAAGTATTTACACCATGAAATCAGTTTTGTTCAGAGTAATAGAGTGGAAGATGCTTCACGAGGGTGTATCAGTGTCAATCAGATCGCAATTTGCTGTTGACAACATATCAGAGGAATTCACAGATGGCCCGAAGAAATAGGTTAGCCCCCTTGCCAGGCCCACAATGTTACTGAGGTTAGCAAAAAATGTATTTGTCTTCTCAATTAATTCATTTGGTTAAATTAGCATTAGCTATTATCATTTCAATGCAAAAGTATATATTTAGCAGGCACTTTTATCATCAATATAAATGAAATAAGCTTTAGCCAGAAAAAAAAAAGTTGTATTTTAAAAAGTGATTAGTTTTCAAATCGGTCTTCTGAAACGTAAGCAACTTCAAATGCAAACTGTTTCCTGGAAATAGCTGTTCTGTTTTAGAAAAAAAAAAATGTAAATCATTGTAGAAGAAAGCAGTTCTATTCAGTGAGCATATTTTAGAGGGTATCTTTGACATGTTGTACAATTTCAGATCAATAAAGAGCAAGTAGTACACACACACACACACACACACACACACACACACACACACCACTGCACTTCTGCATTTGTTCCAATCACTAGAGTATCTACCTGTGCTCCATCTGCTCAGATGTCTTTCTGTCCAAAAAGGATAATTCTGGGTGGTCGTTTCAGTTAAAAATAATTTATGATTTGCGTTCCCCAGAGATATTGCTGCTCAGTCACTGTGCCAGCTTTTGAGAAGTTCTGAATCATTTCTGGTGACAAGCATTTGACTTGCCCTTTTCAGGTATGAAGTTGGTTGTCTTCAGTTTAATGTTGTCAGATTTTTAATGGTCCCATTTTACTACTCCAGGGACTAACTGTGATCTTTGGTGTGCAAAGCCTCATTATATGAATAAGGGTGGTAACATGTGAAGTTTAATTAGCCTCAGAGTTAGCCTAAAACAATGTTTTTGATAGTGTATTCTACCTCATAATTTTATACTTGAAGTCTCTAAACAAGTTTCCTTAATGTGTTCCTAAGTTTCTGTAGCACATTGGTACCACTTTTTATACTCAAGATTATTCTCATATGATGTAATATATGAGAGAATATTAATATTTTTAAGAACTTATTCTCTTAAGGAGAATGCTTGCAGCTACTAAACCATCCACTAAAAGGGTTGCTAATTTTAATTGTTTTCCTTTTAATGGCTACATTAATATAGATGCGTGAATTTTTATTTTTAAGTTATTTAAACTAAACTTACTCTTATGAAAAAATTAGATTCGAAGCTATTACTTTTGAATGAAGATCAAACTGAACATATAATTTCATGAGAGCAAGTTACTTGCAAATAATAAGTACATACTTTGCAAAGAAGTAAAAGGAATATCATTTGGGGTGTGGTTTTCGGTGTATGTTATATACTTGTTGATTTGTGCCTATTTAGAGCTCTACTTCAGGTAAGACATGTTTCTCATCTTGGCTGTAAGAATGAAAGGATATAGTTAGAAATTAGAAACTTTATCTCCTTAAATACAATTTATTTATATTTAAATCTATGCTACAGGTAAACTTGTCACGGAACTTTTGAGATTTAAACTGTTTGTGAAGATCTAACCTACACTTAGGACAGGCACTTCACACCATTAGAATTTATCTCATATTATCATCCTCACACATCATCAGTGCTATTGATTATGATGTATTCTGTTTTCTTTTTTTCTTTCCTTTCTTGTAGCATAGTACATTTCCACAGTCAGGTTTGATTACCATTCAGTTTAACACTGAAACCCACAACACATAGAAAATATTGCCATAGTATTTAAAGGCTCAAATTCTGCACAGATTTACTATTTAATTAAATGACTATCATTTCATTTTGTAAAATGCTAGTAGCAAATGTATATAATAGTAATTCTGATGTAAAGATACTTGGAAATGAAAAAATGAGTCACCATATTTGCACGGAGGACAGATTTATCATTTGAAAACTAAAGATGCTCAGATGACTCACGATACAGAATACCTGATGCAAGGTAACCTTTCTATGACACTGTATAGAAAATAATGAACTCTATCTCCAGGGTTTGCTAAATATATAGATTCATTTTAAATAGCATCCTTAGCCTCTCAGAAATTTAATATCCTAGCTGTAAGATAAATGTAATCATGACACAACCTTCTTGCTTATGAGAATCAAATAAAAATACACTATGTGACATAAAATATATCTATGATTATGAAATATTATATCTAATAGTTGGTGTAAGTATACTGGATATGACATGCCTTATACCATAACATATTTTAAAGTCTGGGTTTTGCATATATTCATATATACATATATGTATATATACTACATATTGACCTGTGTAGGTAGGTTCGTTTATATATGTAGGTGAGAGCTTTGTACATAGTGAGTGCCTATATTCTATATTCACTTCTAATTACACTCCTTAGCTTACATGTTTGCCTATTTAAGAATATTGTTAATGTTCCTCATAGAGAAATTTGGTTTCTTATCTATCATTATTTCCAACACATCCATAGAGAAAGTCTAGCAATACAAAGAATTCTAGCTCACATTGGCTAGCAATCTGTTCCACTGGGGCTTATGCTGAAATGCACACTATCTGGAAGCCATTCACACTCATTCTTCCTTTTCATTAATTCGCTCATAATCTTGTGTCTTTTACTTTACTAAAATTTCAAGGATTATTAGATTCTCTCTCACATATCGTACTGTGCAGCATGCAAAGGACTTTGAGGTGTTTTAGCAGATGAAGAACTTAGTATTTTATGAGGCCATCCTTAGGCATTACCAGATCTGGTGTGTGGCTGAATGAGATAAGAGATTTATCCAGGAGGGATTCATTCCTTACATCTACTACTACAAAATATGCCAATGGCATGCCTTTGAATAAATTTTATACTGAGTTGGAAGTCAAAGTCCTTTAAGATACAAACAGGAAAAAGGAGACTTTAATTCCAAAGTCAAACCAACTGGTCCTTTGAAAACGGTCTTTCTCATACTTTTATGTCTTTACTAAGATGGTGTTGCTTAGCCTATAATCCCATTCTCAAATATTAGCTATTGCATTGTCCAAGTAGAAATTTTAACTTGAGAATAAGTGTGGCAATGAAATTTATCTCATTTCTTAAAATATAAATAAACAAACAAAAACCTACTTCTCTGAAAATCCTTTGTTTTCTATGTCCTAATCTGAATAAAAATTTTAATTATTATGATTAGAAACAAAAAATATGGTACATTTACAGAATGTAGTCATGAAAAATGACACAATGGAATTTGCAGGTATGGAACAGAAAAATCATCTTGAGTAAAGTATCCCAGGCCCAGAAAGACAAACATGATATGTACTCACTTATAAGTGGAAATTAGTTGTTAAGATAAACATACTATAATCCAGAGACACTGTAACAAGGAGTGCTTTAGAGGGGAAGCATGGATCCCCCTTGGAAGAGAAAATAGATTATTTTTTGTGTCTACTGGGCTCAGGATATGATAGATATAGAAGGTATCAGTAGGAAAGCGAGGGGCAGAGAGAAAGTATAGGAGGGTCAACTGTAACTGTGGAGCTATATAGCATTCTAGCTATATAGGATTCTGGGGAGCTACATAGGAAATTAGTACAGTTGACACTTGATGGACCCAATGAGGGTGACTCTAATGAGGACTCCTAATAAGGGAAGGCTCTGGAGACTGAACCAAGCAACTTCTGTAACCCAGCAAGACATCTAATTGTAGGGTTGGTAAGCAGGAGGAGAAGGGATAGAAAAGTGGTTTTTAGAGGGGAAACCGAGAAAGAGGATAAGAATTGAAACATAGATAAAGAAAATATCTAATGAAAGAAAGTAAAGAAATGTGGACAATAGAGGACAGATAGATAGATAGATAGATAGATAGATAGATAGATAGATAGATAGATAGATAGATACAAATTAAGAATATGGTCAGACACACTTCAATATAAACTATCTTGTCTTTAGTAAATCTTCAATGTGCTCTGCCCTATTTTCCTTAGTAGGTTTTTCTTCATGGGACACTCAATTCTCTACCATCTTTCTTGTAACCAGATTCTGGCATCTTCTCCAGTCACTAATATCAAAGTCTAGTCACATGTGTTTTCATGGGGAAAACTGCTTGCTCACTTTTATTCATAGAGCTTATTAGAAAGAAAAACTAATGAAAATATACTTTATGCAATTAATACCTATTATTTTATGATTTTGATAAGAAGAGGCTTTTGGTTACTTCATAGTACTTAAATGTCATTTAATATATTTACATTTATCCTGTAGTAGATAGCAGTTAACTTTAAAATATCTTATATATAACCCAAATAATTATATTTCTCTTATGACATAAACATACTTTAATAAAATTTAGTATAATAGGTAGTTTATTAAAATAGATATTAGCAAAGCCTGTTCTCCTAGCATTGAATTCTTAAGCTTAGGTCTCTTTCTTAAAAAGACCATTTTTGTTTAAACTGAAGCCTTTTTCTTTTGATGGGTCCCTCATGGTCTGTACATTGTATTGTCAGAAATGGGCCATATGCTTCAACTGACTTAGTTGAAAAACATTTTATAACATAGTAGCATTTCCAAGCTATAAATATTATATGAGTAATAAAAGGAGCATGTGTTGTTCTCACTCCTTCCAACCACTGAGAATAATTAACAAAGATAGTAATCAGGAAAAAAAAAACAAAGTTGTGTTTATAATTATTGTCCTTCTACTTTTTTTAATTATTTTTTTAGATATTTTCTTCATTTACATTTCAAAGGCTATCCCAAAAGTCCCCTATACCCTCCTCCCCCACCCTGCTCCCCTACCCACCCACTCCCACTTCTTGACCCTGGCATTCCCCTCTATGCAGCATATAAAGTTTGCAAGACCTGGGAAAGAAATTTGAGATCTAAAGATAGCTTATGGTATTTTTAATTTTCTCATTTTTTACACAAGAATTAGCTTGGATATTGATAATATTCCTTAGACATCATTTTTTAGTATGAAAAGTATCTTACTTTCATTGTTTTAAAATATTTTAATTATATATAATATCTTGTAAGGAATTGATATGTCTTTCCTTCATTAGAGAAGCATAATTCTGAGAAGTGAAATCGAATTTAATTCACAAATAAAAAAATGAAGAAATCTATTTCAGATGTTAGGAAACAGTGTCCATGGATATTTTTCACTTATCTCCCCATTTTGTACTTGCCCAAGAAACATTGCTGACAACTGATGTTAAAGGATAACTGAATGGAAGACAAGCCTTGGAAGTTAAATAGGAAGACTTCTGGAATATTTACAGACAATCTTCCCTGGAACCATTGTTTAAATTCTAGGGATTATAAACCTAAAGTCCCTTTCAGGATAGTAGTTAGTTTTATTCTGGAGCAAACATCACTTTATTTCCATCACTATAGGGGTAGGTGCTGGCGCTCTAATTTAGCTTCCAAGTGTCATAGGATTTGGTGACCCTTCTTGGAAACACATCCTGCATTACACCAATTTAATCATCTGTACATCTCCACTCACCACATGAGGTTTTAATAAATGCAGAACTGACAGAGATTTTCTTAGTGAATTAAACTGTCTTTCTTCTTTTAAACAGAATTAAACTGTTTTCCTCTTTTTTTCTTTATTTATATATTTCATACATGAGTGCGCATGTTTCCATAACACTATAGAATTAAACTAAAAGCAACATATCAAACCATTTTCATGATTTCACATAGTTGCATGAAATATAGGAAGGAAATATAAGGAATAATGATTATGTTTAAATATTACATGTAGTGGAAAAGCTTATTATAGTTTAAAATGTTTATAGGGTAATATTTTCTAGGGGAATGATTCAGATGTACAGAGGCTAATATACTTAGGTAGAGTTTTCATGAAACATCATGATTAAAAATATTCTATGGAATAACAGTTTGGTTAATATTAAATGTAGTTTGTGTTTCTAATGATACTTGAGACTATTCTAATCAGCATAAAGAGACTTCAAAACAGCATTTAATAAGGTAAAATGACTTGCAAAGATAGATATTAGCTTGTAGCACATGTGCTAGAAATTTAATGACTGCTCAAGTCACTTGTGAAATAGAATTTAGAAGAGTTAATAGATATAGATTGAAAGTTAGTGACTCTTAATACATGTTAAAAATAGATTAAATAATTGGGAGAAACAAGATGGTACTTTGTACCTAGAAATCAATAGAAAGAATAAGTCACAAGCTTTGATAATGACAATACTGGGCTGAATTGGTTACTTGTTAATGATTCTGTTAATACTCCTACTTGGTCAGGCACACATGGATTCTTTCCAAGAACAGATAAAACACTACATTCTTCATTACATTGGAAAGTGACTGTGGTAGTTTAAATGAGAGTACTCTCATAGGATCAGGTAGTTTAATACATGGTCCCTAGTTGGTGGAACGGTTTTGAAAAGATTAGGATGCCTGCTTTTCTTTCTTTCTTTCCTTTTTTTTTTTTAGAGTAGTCAAATGATGGCAATGGGACTTTAAGATTCAAAAGCCTGTGGCAGGCCTAGTTTCCTTTTTTTCTCTGCCTCCAAGTTACAGATAAAATGTAAGCTCTTGTATTGCTTCAGTGCCATGCCTGTCTAGTGCCATGGTCCTTGCAATGAAGATCATGAAATCACCCTCTGAAACAGTACCCAAGGCCCCTATTGAATTACTTTTTTCATAAGTTGACTTTTTCTTGTGTCTCTACATAATAATAGAATAGGAAACTAAGACAGAGAGCTACAGCTACAAATACAAATAATCACTGTGGCATCTCTTCAATAAAGCAAAGATATTTGTGTTAACATCTTCATTCTGATGTATTCCATACTGAAGCCTTTAAATCTAGTTACCATAAGCTACCATCAATTAAGAAAGGTATCAAAGCAGAGTGAAATATTCCTACAGATACATTCATTGTTACTCAGTGTACTGAGAGCATGAACTTCTACCTTATCCAAACTTTAGAGAGTGCTTAAGAGGAATGGTGTCAAAAGTCTTTATGATGTCTTGTTAATCGTAAATTTGATAAAAACGTATTCAAGTGCTTCTATTATTCAGGGATTTGTAGAGTACCAGAGCTTATAGAATGAATCTATTTATAAAGGAAAAGGGAGATTTATTACAATTTATAGCCTGTAGTCAAGATAATCCAACAATGACTGCCTGTGAAAAGAAGATACAAGAATCCAGTAAGCATTCAGTACACAAGACTGGATGTCTCTGCTAGTCTTAATTATATACCAGAATCCCCAAAGAAGCAGGCTCTAATAGTTGTGAAGAATGGATTTGCTAATGAGGGAAAAATGAGGAGGCAAATAGATATTTCTTCTGCCATGTCCTTTATTTAGACATCCAGTACAAGATGGGGTTCAGATTAAGTGTGGGTCTTTCCACCTCAAAAGGCATGAATGAAGGTGTACCTTCTCACCTCAGAAATCTGAATTAGAAGTGAATCTTCCCACTGCAAATGATTTAATTAAACAGAAATCCCTCTCATGTATGCACAACTAATTTTGAGTTATAGTTAATTCTAGACATATTCAAGTTGACTTTCAGTATTTGCCACACAGTACTATATGGAAGAAACAAATTAAAAGGGATAAATCTATAGTAGAAAAGTATCATATGGCATAGATATAAAACAGGCATTTTGACATGTGTAAAATGCAGATATTAAAAAGTAAGAACAAAGAACATGCTAAAAAGATGAAAATCATTTTAATAGGTTATAACAGTTTTGAATACTGGAATATTTATTATAGACTGCTAAAGTGACCTGTATTTCACAGCTACAATTTTCTATACCAACAAAAGCAGATGCATCTCATTAGAGAAAGGAATACTTTAATCCCAGAAACTGGTAGACACAGAAATTACATATTATATTTAGCTACATAAAATTTCAATGCCAGCTACAGTTGCAGGACCATAGTAAAAGATAAACAAATAAATGTATAGGTAGATAGAAGATAGACAGATGATAGAGATAGCTAGATAATACAGATTGATAGATGATAGATGGATAGATAGATAGATAGATAGATAGATGGGTAGATAGATGGATGGATGGATAGATAGATAGATAGATAGATAGATAGATAGATAGATAGATAGATAGATAAAATAAATAAATAAATAAGTAGAAAGGAGTTAGAAGTATTCAGGTAAATTTTTAAGTGACAATCACTGAAAATAATTTAAAAACTGTTCTAAATTATGATTTCTTGTATAAAATAAAATTGCAGAAGTTTTGGTTTTACTAAAGTCAGTGGTCATTAATTAAGTAGACAAGTATCAAATATTCCTAGTAAATTTTTTTCTGAAAAAAAATTTAGTATGTTGGGGAAGGCAATAGAAATTAAATTATATCATGAGTTTTTTTCCCCATTACCATGATGCTATTTATCCCTCGCCTCCAATTCCTTCAGATCACTCAGCACCTCCTTTACTATCATTGTGTTCACTTGTTTGTTTGCTTGTTTGTTTTTAATGCATCAAGTGCAATTTGTCCTACAAAATTATGTTGGATGTATAGTCTTCAACTGGAGCCTGATTGGCTTATAAAAGACAGTATCTTTAAAAACGACTCTTACTCTCTCTTCCACTATCAGTTACCAAAGCTCTTCATCCAGGACTGAGACACTGTGATCATTTTTCTTCTCTATGATGAGATTTTTGTCTGGATGGAGTCTGTGAAGATGTTGAGAATGCTGCCACAGCCACTGTGCGTTCTCATGTTTAACCGTCCTACTGTTTCTGGAAAACTTTATTCCCTTTCAGTATTCTACCAGCTCCAGAGCTTATATTTCCAACTCCACTTCTGCAATGATTCTGGAGCCTTGGAAGACTGGGTACTGTATAGTTGTTCTAGTTAAGATTAAGCATTTTGTAGTCTCCTATTTTCTGAATTTTGACTACTTGACTCTGTCTTGATTGACAGTAATACAAACAAAGAAGGTCTCAGATGAGGGTTGAGGTATGCACTACTTTTTTTTCTAAAGTATTACTGATAAAGAGTTTTCCCATTCTATAGGCGGACTCTTCACTAGAGTGATTGTCTTCTTTACTCTATAGAAACTTAAAGTAATTAGGATGCTTATACCTCTTTATCCCGACATTTATGTTTTTTATTATGCTTAATAAGTAGTTATAAAATAACCAGACCCCCTAACCCAGAACTCCCAGGGACTAAGCCATCAACAAAGGCATACAAATAAATGGCTCCAGATGCATATGTAGCAGAGGGTGGCCTTGTCATGCATCAATGGGAGGAGAGGTCCTTGATCCTATGAAGGCTCAATAGATGCCCAACTGTAGGGGAATCGAGGGTGGAGAGGTGGGAGTGGGTGGGTGGGTAGAGGAACACCCTCATAGAAGCAGAAGGAGGGAGGATGTGATAGGGTGTTTCTGGGAGGGAAAGAAACCGGGGAAAGGGAAAAAAATTGAAATGTAAATAAAGAAAATATCCAATAAAAATAAAGAAAATCAGAAAATAAAATAATTAAAAGAATATTTTACTAGCATTAAACACTATCCTTTTTTTTGTTTGTTTTTCATTTCTCTTAACATTATGTTTTAGATGCCTCACCCAACAAATGGACAGAAGTTTGGTGACCCCTGTGGTTGAATTAGGGAAAATCTGGAAGAACCTGAGGAGGAGGATGACCTTATAGGAAGACCAGCAGACTCAACTCACCTGGAACCCAGAGACTGCTCATTGAGCCACCAACCAGGCAGCATGCACCAGCTGATGTGAGGTCCCCAGCACATATACAGCAGAAAGTGAACCTAACCCTCAATAGACTTGAAGCCCTAGGGAGTGGGGATGTATGGTGGCATGGGAATGGAAGTGGGGGGGTGGGGACATCTTCTTGGTGGGATGAGGAACAGTTAGAGGGTAGACCAGGAGGGCTATAAAGTCTGGACTATAAAAAAATAAAGAAAGAAAGAATTTTTAAAAAGTAAAATTTCATGGGTAGTCACTGACAATTTAACCATAGATAAAATAATTTCCTTTGATTAGAAAAAAAATTGAAAATATGCATCACTGAATTTAATAAAATATCAGTAAGATATATTTGGTATCAATCATGAGATTTGCCTCACAAAACATACTGTGTTTTCAAAGGCGTTCTCCATTGACTTGCACGTAGTATTGCCATCTTCCCTGTTGTTCTCTCCCTGTATAACTGTTAATCATTAAAGCGAGTCTCTATTACCATGGAACCACAGGTCTGTCACTGTGGATGCTGCAACACTTCACCAGAGTGCATCACACCTGTAAATTGCCAATATTCCTAGAAGTGAGAAATAGAGCTAGAAAAATATTAGTCTATAGAATATATTTAGCACTTTCAGTGGCAACAATCTATGCAGATGAACTTGCTTTTATTCTTCCAGAAGAATATTTTCCCCACTTTACAAATCTCCTTAGAAAGAAAGATGTTCATAATTAATCATGAGGTTAGAGAAACTACAAGAAAGAACATGTTAATTTAAACAGAGAACTGAATGCAAATGGTTAACAGCATTGTCTTTTATTTGGAAATAAAATTATAATTTATTTAAGTTCTGCTAAAAAACATCTACTGAAACAAGCTCATTGATTAAAAATCCCCAAAGAAGAAAGTGATGAACACTTTTCAAATTCATTGATTCTTTAGGAAGAAACTATAAATAACTCTCTGTCATATTCTCAGATTTGTGGTTATCTTGCTATATAGAGCAGTGATTTGTAAAAATAATGTTTAATAATCTTCATTTTGGAGATAAATCATTGAGTAAAAGGTAGGTCCTGTAGTTTATTTTAATGTATATTACATGGCAAAGATGATAGGAGTATGCTCTGGTAATTGTAGTATGTCATTTATCCCCAAACCCAGAATTTCACATTTATTTCAGTGGTTTATATATATATATATATATATATATATATATATATATATATATATATATATATGAATGAATACATGGAGATTAAGTCACAAATCAAACAGTGCGATACTAAAAATGGAAATCTATGCAAATTATATTACAAAGTTCACCTGACTAGTTTTCAGAAGTTTTGTGGCTTTAAATACAAATACTCAAATTACAATAATCCTATGAAGCTAATTTAGATTGACTATAAGAGGACACACTGACAAAAGTGATAAATTTAGAATAATAAAATTCTGGCAAGGATAAATGTATGAAGAAGACCCTCACAGAGATTTCTATAATGCAAGTAACTCCACTTGAGCATAAATGTGGTATTATCCTTTCTAGTTTTTTTTTTTAATTAATTTGTTTTTACACTACCTATTTTGTTCTCCACCCACCCTGCATGCTCTGACTGTTCCACATCTCATATCTCCTCTCCAACCCCTGTGTCCACGTGGATGTCCCCACGTCACACCCCACCTGAACTCTAATCTCCCTGGTGCCTCCAGTCTCTTGAGGGTTAGGTGCATCATCTCTGAATGAACACAGACCCAGAAGTCCTCTACTGTCTTTGTGATAGGGCCTCATATCAGCTGGTGTATGCTGTCTGTCTGTGTTTGTAAGATCTTGGGGGTCCACATTAATTGAGACCGCTGGTCTTCTTACAGGATCGCCCTTCTCCTTAGCTTCTTGTAGCCTCTCCTAATTCAACAACAGGGGTCAGCTGCTTCTCTCCATTGGTTGCCTGCAGACATCTGAATCTGACTCTTTCAGCTGTTTGCTGTCTTTCTTTTTTTTATTATTATTTTCTTTATTTACATTTCAAATGCTATCCCGAAAGTTCCCTATAACCCCCCCC
>NC_034591.1:40772763-40784595 GCF_900095145.1 Mus pahari
TTTGGTGGCTGATGATGGGATGGATCCCCGGATGGGGTAGTCTCTGGATAGTCCATCCTTTCATCTTAGCTCTAAATTTTGCCTCTGTACCTATATCCTTTATTGGGGAATTTGTTCCTTATTCTAAGGAGGAATGAAGTATCCACAGGATGGTCTTCCTTCTTGGTTTTCTTGTGTTTTGCAAAATGTATCTTGGGTGTCAGAGGATGTCCTCATCCACTTATCAGTGAGTGCATATCTAGTGACTTCTTTTGTGATTGGGTTACCTCACTAAGGATGATATCCTCCAGATACACCCATTTGCCCAAGAATTTCATAAATTCATTGTTTTTAATAGCTGAGTAGTACTCCATTGTGTGAATGTACCACATTTTCCATATCCATTCCTCTATTGAGGGACATCTGGATTCTTTCCAGCTTCTGGCTATTATAAATAAGGCTACTATGAACATAGTGGAGCTTGTGTCCTTATTACCAGTTGGAAGATCTTCTGGGTATATGCCCAGAGGATGTCCTCATTCTTATTAGCTGTGTAGTACTCCATTGTGTATATGAACCACATTTTCTGTATCCATTCTCCTTTCCTGGGACATCTAGGTTTTTTTCTAACTTCTGGCTATCACAAATAAGGCCACTATGAACATAGTGGAACACATGCCTCTGTGGCATGTTGGGGCATCTTTTGTGTGTACTCCTAAGAGTGGTATTGCTGAGTCTTCAGGTAGATCTTTTTCTAATTTTCTGAGGAACCTCCAGATTGATTTCCAGAGTTGTACCAGTTTACAATCCCATCAGAAATGGAGGAGTGTTACTCTTTCTCCACATCCTCAAGGATTGATAAATGGGACCTCATGAAACTGGAAAGCTTCTGTAATGCAAAGGACATAGTCAACAAGACAGTTAGCAACATAAAGATTGGGGAAAAAATCTTCACTATCCCACATCTGATGGAGTGCTAATATCCAAAATATATAAAGAACTCAAGAAGCTGATCCCACTCCCCCAAAAAAACAAAAACTAAAAATGGTGTATAGAACTAAACCGAGAATTCAAAACTGAGGAATCTCAAATGGCTGAGAAGCACCTAAAGAAATGTTCAAAGTCCTTAGTGATCAATGAAATGCAAATCAAAATGACCCTGAGATTCCACCTTACACCAGTCAGAATGGCTAAGATCAAAACTTCAGGTGACAACACATGTTGGAGAGGATGTAGAGGAAGAGGAACACTCCTTTCTATTTCTAGTTATTAAAATATGTAGTCCACAGAAATTTTATATGCCTCCAAACCAGGAGCGTGCCATGCCATCTCAATCTGTCAAACAAAACTGTAATCCCCTCTTTCTTCCTTGGCAACAATAATTTCATAGAATACAAAAACAGCAGTTGGCCTCGAGGTAGAAAGCCTGGAGAAGTTACAATTAAAATACTGCATTTCCTCAGTGCTCAGCTTACAAGAAAACACAGAGCAAAAGACAGCACTAATGATAGAAATCCTAAGTTTATCATTAGTTCTATATACTAAAATATGCAGAAGAAAGGATGTTCCCACTCAATAAACATATTCATGTGGAGTAGTATATATTCATATATTACTGTGGCATAAGTTTGCAGGATGTCAATCTCAGCAGGACTCTGAAGATCGCATCCTGTGAGCCTCTCCCTATTTTCTAGGTGTGGCCTTTTTAAAATACTCTCACTAGCACCATCCTGACTTAGGCTTATTCAGGGAATATGATGGATGTGAGAAGGACTCTTTGCTAGTACCATCATATCTAATAGACAGTTTAGCTTACCCTAGTATTCAGAGGTCCACATGTACATTTCTGATAAAATAATTGTGCACAATATTCACTACGTATCATTTGAATTAAAGGAGAGTATGTAGTTGAAAATATAAATGGTGAATATAGAAGAATTGACTGAAAAGATTTCCCTTGAACATACTATTGTGAAGTTGGGTAATGTAAGCTGATTCATGTTGCTAGGCTGAGAGTTGGTAGTTGTGCTAACAGAGTGGTTCTCAACCTTCCTTACACTGTGACGCTTTCAGATAGTTCCTTATGTTTTAGTGACCCCCCAAACCATAAAATTATTTTCATTGCTACTTCATAAGAGTAATTTTGTGAGCTGGGCGTGGTGGCGCACGCCTTTAATCCCAGCACTCGGGAGGCAGAGGCAGGCGGATTTCTGAGTTCGAGGCCAGCCTGGTCTACAGAGTGAGTTCCAGGACAGCCAGGGCTATACAGAGAAACCCTGTCTCGAAAAACCAAAAAAAAAAAAAAAAAAAAAGAGTAATTTTGTTACTGTTATGAATCATAATGTAAATGTCTGTGTTTTCTAATGGTCTGAAGTAATGCCCCGTGAAAGTAAAGTTGGTCCCCCAAAAGAGTTACCACTCACAAGTTAAGAACCACTGTATAAACAACATTTCTGACTTATCCACATGTTATGGAAATCCTTTAGGATATATGTATACCAATATGCAAAAATCATGTCACACAGATAGTCTGTTAAATGATCAATTACCCTTTTACAAAGGGGCTGTGTCACTGGGTAATACCTACCGATGTAGCCAGCAGTACCTCCCTTGCTCAGGGAATCCCAGAGATTGGCCATCTGCTCTTAGATGGGAATCCTCTTTTGGAACCCCATTAAGGGCAGCCTAAAGGTAAAAGTTGAAAATAAATATGTTAGACCTATGAGCATCAACTTGTAAAAGAATGTTGGAGGAATACTTGCCTCTTTAATAAGATACATATGAAAACACTCTAAAATACCCTTTAATGTAGGTCCTCAGATTCTACTTCTGTCTACACTCTGAGTTCTCGAGTAGAGAGAATAATAGCCCACCCCTTGTTTTCTATTGCTGTGCCCATTTCATGGACCCCAAAAAACCACCAAGGAGCCAATTCTGATGCAATCATACTAGGGTCTTTTTAAATTCAAGCTTGAGCTTGGGCTCACTATTGACCCTGATGCAGCAGGATGAGAAGGTGAAGCCCTAAGCAATCATTTATAGAGGTGAGCAAACAAGCAAGGGCTTTCTAGCCTGGCACACATATGATTGGGGTGGGCTATTTTTGCTCTCTTTTTAAAATAATTGGCTGCTGCTAGGAGCCAAACCATAAACTTAACATCTGCTTTCCTCCTGATCTGTGGTTGTTAGAAAGTGTAGTGCCAGGAACAGGCTAGTTAACCTAAAAACTGGAGCTAGGTGCAGGTTTCTTGGTTAACTCGAGTTCAACCTTAGGTCAGGTTCTCTAAGATGTAGTCTAAATCCAAGATCTGGTCTTGCACTATTTCCCTCCTTATTATTTCTGCAATTCATATTCCTTGTTCATCATTTCCGGATACTCACACTTTCTATGAAGTCACCCCACTTTCTATGAAGTCATCCATTTTCTGGATGTAGTTGATTAGACACCACTAAGATAGACTGGTTTGCTTTCTTGACTTCTAACTCATAAAAAAACCTCCCCCTCTTTCTCTCTTCTATTTCAATCGCTTCTTCCTTAACACCGACTAGATCTACATCTTGTCTGTTCTGTTGTGTTTTTTTTAAAACCTAATATACTATCTTCAAATTCCCGAATATTATCTTTTAAAAAATATTTCATATAAGAGAAAGAACCTGGAAAAGGAATGTTTTATCCCACGATAACAGTACAAGGAACTTGAGAAACCTTCTCTAAGACTATCACCATCAGCAAGATACCAAAGTCAGTAATGTAGCCAAAAACCTGAGAGAATTTGGAAGACACCTTTCCCTAAATTGAATTTCGGATAGTATCACTTTATCGGCTCACAACAGGATCATACCTGATGAGAGGAAGAAGCGGAGAACCCACTGTGCCAAGGACAGCTCAACCCACAGGAATGTTGACATAATAAACATATATTGATTTAACAGACTTGGTGTTTTATAAACTGTTACACCAGCAGAAAAAAAAAAAACCTACTTGATAAACATTAATAACATAAGCAGTGTTAGCGACTGTTCAGTTGCATAGGAGTTGTCTTCAAACTGAAGATTCCATTCGAGAACTGATATTTCAAAAACCTATGTTCTTGACAACTGGCCATCTGCCTCAGGAAATACACAGCTCCTGATATGCAGACAGGCTAACTAACTAATGATGCTAATCATTCTGTAAAGGCTTATTACATTTTGTGCTTTGTTTCTTTTGTTCATTTATGACTATTTTCTGTGATGTTAAGTAATGCAACAGAGAAATCTCCACAGTGTTTGGCTTTATAATTAAGCCAGCAAATGGATTAAAATGAACCCATATTTCTAAATAAACTATTCACCTGGTATAAACTAAAGTTTAAATCATTTTTGGCTCACTGATGGATAACAATACAAGATTTTTCTTACATATGTTAGATCTCTCTCTCTCTCTCTCTCTCTCTCTCTCTCTCTCTCTCTCTAAATCTCTCTAAATCTCTCTCTCTCTCTCTCTCTCTCTCTCTCTCTCTCTCTCTCTCTCTCTCTCTCTCTAAATCTCTCTCTTCCTGACTCTCTCCCTCTTCTTAAATAATATGCTCTTCTTTGTCAAATTTCATATCTCAATCAAACTGCATTCCAGTCTCAGAGCAGGAAGATGATAACTGGAAGAGAAAACCTCTTCAACCCTTACTCAGATTTCACAAAATAAGTCCATTCCATTGTTCAAAAGAAGTCCTAACTCACACCAAAAGTCAGTGGACAAGGAAATATTATCCATTTCTTAATGGAAGAATTACAAAAAAGATTGTGGTCATTTGTTATTCTTCTGCCTAATGAATTCTGAATATAAAGCTCAAGAATATACTTGCTATTAAAACCATAAAAATTATCTAAGCCATAGTGTCTTAAACCGTTATCCTGGACCACACGTGAAGTTGTATAACTAAATGTGGGGCTTGCACATACTTGGAAACAGCAAAAGATTGCCAAATACACAAAAATGAAAAAATTATTCAAAATTATATCCTTAAATAACCTGGTGTATTCTGTATCACTTGCTTGATTGTAGAGTCTCACTGGTTCTGAATATACAGTGCATGACACATGTACATAGCTCATGATATCCAGTGTCAATGAATGTTTCATGAAACACTTCCACTAGGACGAGACTACTGTGGACTTGGAATTATGGTTTCTTCCCTATGCATATGAAGTTTTCTATTTCCCCAGAAACATAGTGGCTCAACTATGGAAAACAAAATCATTAGTATTTTTATATCATCATTCCTTATTAAGTATATATCAAATTAGTATGTCTCTAGATTTCATTCTTTAGAATGTTTGACGTTTAAAATTTTGAGTTATTGGGTTTTGTTTGATAAATAAAATCATGAATTGGATTCTATCTTGTGACTAGAACAGGATTCCCAGGATTCTGAAGCGTCATAAACAGATAGATAGATAGATAGATAGATAGTGCTACTTTAGCAATGATAATTTTAAAATCAAAGTAACAAACAGAAAACACAGAGATTCTCACAGCCCTGATGTTCTAAATATTTATACAAAGTTCAATTTTTCATATAAAAAGAATTTATCTCATTAACATGCAATATTCTTTTAATCATCTATTAATAGATGTTTATTACATTTACCTTAATTACTTTACAACAACTATATGTATAGTTATTGTATGTAAGTGATTGATTTTTGCATCTAATTTATATACTTATACTTGAAGGATTATGCAAAGGATATCCACTATGAAAGAATAACGGTATAAAATGTTTAAGAAATTGTGCCCTAAAGAAAGTGGGATGTTTATAGGAAGGTGGTTTTAGATAGCATTTGTAATTAATGGTTAAGTACTGCAACATACTAAGATTTTGGTTTTCCTGTGAATTAAAATGAAGGTATGATATAGGACAGACACTTCTCTACCACAGATCCACAGCCAAATAACCTAATTCATATACTAGATTTTTAAAATATCCTCTCTCCCTTTGTCCACCCCTGTCTCTCCATATACATGTATATGTATGTGTATGTGTATATACACTAGCATATGGAGTGACCTTAAACTCACAATTCTCTTGCCTCAATCAGTGCGCTGGTGGCTTATTCACTTTCAACAGTAAATATTTGCAGCAGGTTTCATTACTCACAATTGAGAACAAATTCTTGAACCTTCAAGGTCAATGCCCTCATTGCATATGCTCTCCCTAATCCCAGTCATAGGGATTTTACTCCCATAATTATAGCATATGATATGTCACAGATGACATTAAGGAGGAAAGATTATACACTCAGCCCTGACCTAATTGCATAAGCACATCACATTTGTGTTTACTGGCCAGATGCAGCTTGAAAGCAAAACAATCCATAATGTAAGGATATTTCTCCTGACCTTAAAAATCTAGTGGACAGCTTCTCAGTTATTTGAAGGGTAGAATAAAAATAAGTGAACACCAGGAAATTCAGTATATGAGGCCAAGGATCCTAGCTTCAGGTGAGGGCTTTGCAAGGTGGTTCAGTTTTTACCTTGTGAGGCGATGAACAAGGAAGCCAGCCTAGTAGATCAGGACAATGTTACTGCTCTAAAGCCTTAATTGATAGCAAATTTTATGGCACCAACAGTCTAATTGGTCTACGAAGAACTCAATGGGCTAACTCACTAGTCTTTACTCTATGCAAAGCTTTTTCTCTGGGTGGCTACAATGTTATTTATCTAGTAATGCAGAGTCTATTTCTTACATATATTTACACAGCAGTTCTTTCTTGTTTGCTTGTTTTCTTTTTTAATTAAAATAGTTTTTGTTTTTAAAAGTATTTGATGGAATACTGACTAGTGATCCATTTTGTAGATGCACCACATTTTCTTTATCCATTCTTTGTAACAGCCAGCTGCTATGATTAAAATTGAACAAGAGTCTTGGTGAAAGGCTGGAGCATCTTTTGGGATGTCCAGGAGTGGTGTAGCTGGGCCTTGAGGAAGAACTATTCCCCGTTTTCTGAGAAACCGCTGAATTGATTTCCAGGGTGTCTGTACCAGTTTGCAATTCCACCAGCAGTGGAGAAGTATTCCTCTTGTTCCACATCCTTGCCAACATGTCCTGTCACCTGAGGTTTTTTTTCTCAGTTGTTCTGACCCATGGAATCTCAGAGTTGTTTTGGATTGCATTTTCCTGATGACTAAGGACTTTCATAGGATAGTGGAGGCACCCAAGAATCAATGGGACTGAGGCATAGCATTAGGGATATGGAACCTGAAGAGAACACCTCCTGTAGCCAATCAGAAACCTCAATGGACTAATAGGGACACCATCTCACCCACAAAACTTTCACCCCCAAATTTATCCTGTCTACAAGAATTTGGGGATGAAGCAGAGACTGAGGGAATGGCCAACCAATAATCACTCCGACTAGTGACTCGTCCTATGGGTGAGCACCTATATCTGACACTATTAGTGATACCCTGTTATGTGTGCAGACAGGAGTCTATAGCATGTCTGTGCACTGAAAGGCTCTGCCCAGAAGTTGATTCAAAGGGATGCAGATACCCACAGCCAGATATTGGATAGTGCCTGGGAACCCTTGTGGAAGAATAGGAAGAAGGATTGGTGCCCAGAAGGACATAGGAACTCCAAAGGAAGACCAAGAGGATCAACTAAGTTGAATTTTGGGGGCTCTCAGAGACCAAACCACCAACAAAAGAGCAAACATGGGTTGGACCAACCACTCCCCATCCTGAACTACATAGCAGATATGCAGCTTGGTCTTCATGTGGTATCTGAACAACCGGAGCAGGGGCTATCCCAAAAACTGTTGCCTGTATATGGGATATATTCTTCTAGTTGAGCTGTCTTTTGGGGACTCAGTAGGAGAGGGCTTTATGTGCCAGGATGAGGAGATACCCAAGAAGGACCTCTACCTTTTAGAGGAAAAGGGAAAGGGGAAGGGGGAAAGAATTGTTGGAAGGAGTTATTGGAGGAGGGCAGTTAGCAGGATATAAAGTGGATACATAAAGGTTATAAATAAAATGAATTAGTTTTTTTTCTTTTCTCACACAATAAATCACAACTATATTTTTCTCTTCCTCTCTTCCAGTTCCTCTCCGCCACCTATCCCATCCTCTCTTTCTGACTCTCATTAGAAAACAAATAGACATCCTAGGCATAATAATAAAATATAATATGATAACAGAGAACTGATGCTTTGTAATAGGACAAAACAGAATGAATTTCCCAAGAGAAAATGCACATTATAGATACAATGAGAGGGGCCCTCAGAAACTCAGGAACCCCATAAAATCACTAAACTAGAAGTCAAAATAAATACCAAAAGATCTATAAGTTAAAGGAGAGAGAGAGAGAGACAGAGACAGAGACAGAGACAGAGACAGAGACAGAGACACAGAGATAGAGACAGACCGAGACAGAGACAGAGACAGAGAAAATCATATAACAAAATCAGGATGTCAAGGAGAACTTGGAACTTGGTATGATAAAACAATAAAACACGTCAAGATGCATCTAATTTATATTGACATGAGATATAATATTTATTGAGAGACAAAATTTTAATTGAATTCCAGGAGAAATTTGAGAACTAATTCAAATATTTAAATGGATGTTTTAAGTCATCAGAGCATTCAAATCTCTAGTTGAGTTAGCTGAATTTACTACTAAATCATTTATGGAAATAGAGTAGTACACAGATCAATGGTTTCTCAAGGGGAAAATACATTCTGCTTGAAATAATGTAAATACCTAATGGGATTTTCTATACTGAAAACTTTTCATCACCTAGATTACACTTGATTTGGTCTCTTTGTTCTGCAGATCCAAAAGATGTATTGAGAAATTGTCACATCTATCTTGTGAGTAATTGGTAGCTATTGGAAGCACACATGTCCACATACATAATTTAAACTGATACATGCTATATATTTGTAAGTTAAATGAGTGAGAAGAAAAATCAATTTATCAATACTTACATTTGTACAAAGGCTTCTTAAATTAAAATTGACATAACTTTTAAAGAGAAGGTGGTGTTAGCTTTACGAAAGCTGGATATATTGTCTTGCAGCCTTCAGGGACTGCCATGTTTTGATTGTGAGCTTAGCTTTTAACAGATGAACCAGGGTCCAATAAGAATTCCCAATGAAACCAGGATTTTCTCAAAGCTATAGGTTTCTCTCTACAAACTTATATCATTTACCTATTGCTGAAGACAATTATACAATTAATTAAACTGGTAGAAGCAAAGAAGGCTATAGAGCCTTCACCCCTATGTGCTAGGGTCTTAAGTACAGGAAGGTATTCTGCATGCTAGAAAGAGAAGCATAAATACTAAGCCAACATCAAATTACTTGATCTACAATTATACCATGCCTACAAGATATTCTAGGACAAGGGTGGATCAAAGTTAGTAGAGGTGCCAATTGATATTTGATATAACTGAAAGCCCACTTCATGATATGGGACCCATACCCACTATTGCTCAGATAACCAGGAACTTGAGACTAGATAGCCTAAGGACCTAGGATAAAACCAAATACTATTGTTCTAAGAGAAAACAAGAGCAGCAGCAGCAGAAAGGAGTAAAAATATAAGTCCTCATGGCATTATGCTCTACTCATAGATCAAAATGCCTTTCTTAGCCATCATTAGAATAGCTTCTTCCTGTAGCAGATTGGAACAAAACCAAGGATACACAAACAGACATTATGAACAGAATAAAAATCCTTGAAACACTCTTCATGAAATGGGATGTAACCTTCAAATCCCTACACGTAGGACTCAGAGAACCTGCTGAAAGGAAACCAGAAAGACTATAAGAGCCTGAGCAGATAGAGATTAAAAAAAAAAAAAAAAAAGACCACCACCAGGATGGTGAAAAGAACAGAACTGATGCACATACAAACTCACAGAGACTGGTGCAGCATGCAGCAGACCTCTTGAGACTCATCCAGATGGTGTCCTAGAGCTCAAAGAAGTGGACACACACACACACACACACACACACACACACACACACACACATCTATGCCTCTGTGCCTTTCTACCAGCATTGAATAAGGGAAAAACACATAAACATTAACTTATTTTGAAATAACATAATTAGCTAAAAAAACTGGGCAGTTCTAATACTTTGCCTGCTATCTCAGGCCCAATTGGGGTTGTCAGTATTAAAAATTGAGATATTTGTGTACACTGGTGACCTCTTGAGCTTCCATACTGGCATATCAGTGTGTTCCCTGATGCAATGGAGACTCACTTTTATGGTTAACACTTGTGCAGGCACAGTGCTGCAGGGAAGATGGCATACTGCTGCCTATAAAATGGAGAAAGTCTTTGAAAACACAGTTTTGAGTAGTTAAACTAATCCCTTGCTTTCTATAAACCAAAACTTACCATGATTTTTATTAAATTTATTAGTGTTTTATATTTAAATCTTGTTTTTTTATTTCAGGGAAAGTATTATTTTTACAATTAAGGTGCCTATGACAACTCACAAAATTTATTTCATAGCATTTTAAGTATAACATTGAGAAAATGGAAATGATGCCTTGTAATAATAGCATTCCATGCTCCAATCAGTTTTTTTAAGATGAGAATAATTATTAAATTCTATGCAGCATAGATGTGGGGATATAGTCAAGGTTTTAGACAGTTTAAAAGTAAAACATCACTATTGCCAGGAAAGGGCGGCCTGCAGAAGTGACACAGTGACTGGGACAGACTCCTTTTCTGGCTCCAGGCATCCAGCACCTTTCCTGCAAGAGGAGAGGTGTCCTCCCTGGAGGGTTCTCACTGCCTGAGCTGGTAAGAGAGCCATCTTTGCCATCTTTGCTCCAGTGAGTTGCTGGGAAGAGAGCAGCCTGCAGAAGCTACACAGCTTCTGGGAAATATGCTTTTTCTGGCTCTAGTCATTCAACATCTTTCCCATTCAAGGAGGGGTGTCTGCCCAGGAGGGGTCTCAATGCCTGAGCTGGTAGGAGAGCCAACTTTGCTCCAGTACATTGCCTGGGAAAGGGTTGCCTGAAGAAGTGACACAGCGGCTGGGACAGACTCCATTTCTGGCTCCAGACATCTGGCACCTTTCCTGCCAGAGGAGAGGTGTCTGCCTGGGAGGGTTCTCACTACCTGAGCTATTAAGAGAGCCATCTTTGCCATCTTTGCTCCCGTGAGTTGCGGGGAGAGGGCGGCCAGCAGAAACAACACAGCTTCTGGGAAAGATCCAGTTTCTATCTCTAGACATACTAGCAACTTCCCCTCCAGAGGAGAGGTGTGTGCCCAGGAGGGCTCTCACTGCCTGAGCTGGTTGGGGAGCCATCTTTGCTCCGGTTCACCTAGGATCCAGTCTGCACTGGTGAGAGTGTGAATCACAGAAGATACACAACTTTGGGACAGACAGAAGAAACCTAGCTTCTGGGACAGAGCCTGATTCGAGCTCCAGAAATTTGGGCACCTTACTCGCCAGAGGAAAGGTGGCCATGTGAGGGCTCTGTCTGCCAGAGCAGGTGAGAGAGTCATATTGTGTCCAGAGTCCCTCGGTGGCTAGTCTGTGAAGGTGAGTGAATAAACTGCACAGGCAACACATCTTCTGAGACAGGCCCTATTTTGGGCCTACAACTTAAGCCAGGAGGTAGATCTGAATGCCAGGCCTCTGTGCACATTCCCTGCTAGAGGAGAGCTTGCCTGCAGAGAGTAATCTGACCACTGAGACTCAAGACAGAGCTGGACTCCCAGGACTGCTGACAGAGGCTAACAGAATCACTGGAAGAACAAGCTCCAACCAGAGACAACTAGAACAACTAACTCTAGAGATAACCGGATGGTAAAAGGCAAACATAGGAATCTTTTTTTTTTTATTTTT
>NC_034591.1:40784606-40786663 GCF_900095145.1 Mus pahari
GAATTTATGAAATTCTTGGGCAAGTGGGTGTATCTGGAGGATATCATCCTCAGTGAAGTAACCCAGTCACAAAAGAAGTCACTAGATATGCACTCACTGATAAGCGGATATTAGCCCAGAAACTTAGAACACCCAAGACACATTTTGCAAAACACAAGAAAAACCAAGAATGAAGACCATCCTCTGGATACTTCATTCTTGCTTAGAATAAGGAACAAAATACCCATGAAAGATATAGGTATAGTATCAATATTTAGAGCTAAGATGAAAGGATGGACAATCCAGAGACTACCCCATTCGGGGATCCATCCAATCATCAGCCACCAAACCCAGATACTATTGCACATGCCAGCAAGATTCTGCTGAAGGGACCCTGATATAGCATCCTCTTGTGAGGCTATGACAGTGCCTGGCAAACACAGAAGTGGATGCTCACAGTCAGCTATTGGATGGAACACAGGGCCCCCGATGGAGGAGCTAGACAAAGTACCCAATTAGCTGAAGGGGGCTGCAACCCTGTAGGTAGAACAACAATATGAACTAACCAGTATCCCCTGAGGTCGTGTCTCTAGCTGTATATGTTGCAGAAATCGGCCTAATAGGCCATCATTAGGAAGAGAGGCCCCTTGGTCTTGCAAACTTTATGTGACCCAGCACAGAATAATGCCAGGGCCAAGAAGAGGGAGTGGATCAGTGTGTGTGTGTGGGGGGGGGGAGGTTATAGGGAACTTTTGCAATAACATTTGAAATGTAAATAAAGAAAATATCTAATAAAAAATTAAAAAAAATAAAACATCACAAGAGTGGAGAGGCTGCTCACAAATTTGGAACATTCTGTTTTACTTCCATCAGAGGAACTTTGTCTGCATCACATGATGAATATCAGAGACTAACAGCTGCTCAGAGGTTGAAGGTGAGACCCTAAATGAGACACCACATCACATTTCCTCTTCCAAGATGTCAGGGATTATTGTAAAGAAGTAGAAATTGCTTAAGTGTAGACAAACTGGATTATCACTGAAATTCAGTGTTTCCAGACACAGGACGACATTTATACCTATTGATTCACAATGCTATGATATCATTCACAAAACCTATTCAGGTCCAAGCCATAATTATCCCTTCCTGACATGGGAAGATGGGCACAAATTCTCAACTCTTGCTAAGGAGATTTCCCACTTGATAGCTCCTGGCAGAAAGAAAGTCAATTTTCTTAAGAGTGTGACCCCTTAGAGTTCTGTTGTGCACCAGTGTAAAGTCACGTGTCTAAGCACAGATGGTCAGCAGGAAGTGGCTTTTAGTTGTGAAAAAGAGAATACAAAGTTGTCTTAGTGGGGAAAAGGTGTCTGCTCTTGGAGTAGTTAGGAGGGAATGAATATAATCACAACATGATGTATAAAATTCTCAAAGAATGATTTTAAAAGTGAAAGCAAATGAGTTGACACATTTTACTTTCATGGATTTATGAGACCAAATGGTGTTATTTACAAATATGATGTGTAATAACTCAATAACTCATATGTTTGAAAGAAAATTTGATCCCTGAAAGTGGTCTGATCTCTCATGCACACTGGGTTATGATGACTCAAACAGATACACACAAACACACCCTAACTAAATTCATTAATTAGCTAACTGATGTAAGAAATAAAAGCGGGGGGGGGGAGCTAACAGTATTATCACATCACAATTAAATGCTGAGATTGTTTTATTATGGAAAACAATTTTTTTCTAGACTATATTTAAACCAACATTTCCCTCTTACAACTCTGCCCCCCCGCCCCCAGATACTCCCTCAGCCATAGAATTCCAGGCTTCTATTTTCTTCCTCTTTAGAAAATAAACAGAGATACAAACCAAACAAAAGAATCAGAGAGAGAGAGAGAGAGAGAGAGAGAGAGAGAGAGAGAGAGAGAGAGAGAGAGAAAGTATGCAGCAAGTCAAGTTAGAAAGATGCTTTTCGAAGGAAAGAAGAAAAGAAGGAATCAAAGAATGAAGGAGGGAAGGGCAAGAGAGAAGGAAACACAAATAGAAATCTCATGGAGATACACAGGAGT
>NC_034591.1:40786893-40788606 GCF_900095145.1 Mus pahari
CTTCTTCTTCTTCTTCTTCTTCTTCTTCTTCTTCTTCTTCTTCTTCTTCTTCTTCTTCTTCTTCTTCTTCTTCTTCTTCTTCTTCTCCTTTTAATGAACTTCTTTTTAGTTTCTGTTCCTTTCACTGTCTTCTAGAATGTACACATGTACACCCTTTAATAGTTTATAGCATTTTCTTACTGTCTTCTATCAGAACGAAGGTAGGAATGAAGGAGGCCTGTAGGAGCAGTGAGCAAAAACATCATTATTTCCTGTATTCTTCATGCTTAATCATTTTTAATTTCCTTTCCAGATCACCCACTCAATGTGGATGATCACTAGTGTCATTAGTAAGTGGATTTTGTAAGCTCAGAGACCATGATAAACAAAGCAGTGTGGGATTACAACAGTCACTAGAGAAAATGATATAATAAACAGATATAATAAACAAGATGTATACAGGCTTCTGTACATGTAAAGTGGTAAATCTTATGGACAGAAGAATTAAAGCTTCCAATAATGATCAAAAGAAGAACAAACACCAGGAAGAGAGTTACTGTTATTATCAGGCATACATATGATTTGTATACTAAGGAAGGTTAGAATAAACTGTCAGAGGTAGGTTTGAGCATCATTCAAAGGGAAATGAGTCAATAAATTAGGAACTGAATCTTATCATCTTTATACTGAATATTTCTTTATACACAATGCTTTATGAAATGATATTGTCTTTTATTTAAGCTTGATATTTTGAAACTAATATGAATGTGAATTATCTAGTAGCTAATGTGAGAAGTTTTAAAGTTATAAAATTAGAAAATGCTCATAACTTTCATCCCATGATACTCAGTGAGAGAATGCTAAATAAACATTACAGTTGGCCTGACTAATTCTATACTACAAAGAATCTCTCATGATTTAATCAGGAGCCCATAATATGCATGGACATTAAACAAAATAAAATTACTCAAACTCATAATTAAGCAAATATAAATGATATGTTTGTCAAACCTGATAAACTATTTCAAAGGATGAAAATTATAGTTTTAGAGTTTTGCATAGTAAACACTAAGAAAACCTTTTATTTTTTTAACATTTTTTTAATTATTATTATTTTCTTTATTTACATTTCAAATGCTATCCCGAAAGTTCCTAATACCCTACTCCCGCCCCTGCTCCCCTACCCACTCACTCCTACTACTTGGCCCTGGCCTTCCCTTGTGCTGGGTCATATAAAGTTTACAAGACCAAGGGGTCTCTCTTCCCAATGATGGCCGGCCAGGCCACCTTCTGCTACATATGCAGCTAGAGACACGAGCTCAGGGGATACTGGTTAGTTCATATTGTTGTCGTACCTACAGGGTGGAAGCCCCCTACAACTCCTTGGGTACTTTCTCTAGCTCCTCCATTGAGGGCCCTGTGTTCCATCTAATAGCTGACTGTTAGAATCCACTTCTGTGTTTGCCAGGCACTGGCATAGCCTCACAAGTGGCCGCTATAAATGGTGCTGGCACAACTGGTGGCTATCATGTAGAAGAATGAGAACTGATCCATTCTTACCTACTTGTACAAAGCTCAAGTCTAAGTGGATCAAAGACCTCCACACAAAACCACAGACACTGAAATTGATAGAGAAGAAAGTGGGGAAAAGCCTTGAAGATATGGGCACAGGGAAAAAATTTCTCAACAGAACACCAATGGCTTGTGCTGTAAAATCAAGAATTGACAAATGGG
>NC_034591.1:40789416-40803310 GCF_900095145.1 Mus pahari
TGAAAGGATATAGGTACAGAGACAAAATTTAGTGCTAAGATGAAAGGATGGACTACTCAGAGACTACCCCATCCGGGAATCCATCCCATCATCAGCCACCAAACCCAGATACTAATGCACATGCCAGCAAGCTTCTGCTGAAGAACACCTTTTAAATTTTAAGTTACAAGCACACACCTTTACTTCCAGCACTACAGAGCCAGAGTCAAACAGATCTTTGAGTTTCAGAGTTCCAAGCCAGCCTTGTCTTCAGGATGTTCAGTGTTACAAAAAGTCACCATCTCTCAAGAAAACAAACAGAAATATTTGGAAGAAGAACACTTTTCTTCAGAATACTTATGTATCTTTGACGTAGCTCACATCTATATTATTTCTGCTAATACTTGGAAATTGAACTTTTTGATTAATATGTGTGATCCTTGAAAGTGTGTAAGTAGCTTTAATAATTGTTATTTTGAAGCAAAATCTCAATAAGGATAATAGAGTCACGAATTACAATTTAAAATATATGAATAACAAAACAGACCATTAGTTGTGTTTTTATTTGTGTGACAGTTTTTTTTTTTTGTCATTTTCCTATGAATGATTAATTTGGTAAATATAAATTAGAAGAATATCCTTTTTTAGCCTTTAATTCTAACTTATAAATTGAAACACTGAGAGGAAAATTTTTTCATAACATAAAGAATATATGGCAATATATTAAATGTTTCATTTAAAATTATATCAATAAACAAGCCATAGGTAAATGTTCCTGCTTTTAGTTAAACGTGTATTTTCTTTGGATGGATTATCTTGTCAGATGCTTAAACATTTTGTAAAACATCACTGAATGTTTTAATGTAAAAGACTTAGCATATGTCAGAGATTTAAATAATATGTTATTTGATTATAATTAGGTGTTTTATTATTATTTATTTTGGTTTAATTATGTGTTAGGTACATACCAGCCTGGATAATGTCAGCCACCATCTCTTTGGGGAAAACTGGCTCTGAATACGGCTCAGATTGCATTCTTCTTAAGCCGGACATTTAGTGGGATATGCCACTAAATGATTCATGATTCAGTACTGTATTTCAAATATTTGTCTTTATCTTGACTTGCACATGTAGAAAACAGTAGCTCAAGGCTGAAAAAATTCAACCTGATTAGTATGGAACTTAACACATTATAAAATCAAATAACTCAAAATTTATAAAACCAAGCATTATTTAAAGCTGGTCAAAAACACCTAGTAAATGGTGAAAGTTGAGGACTTTTGCGTAACTCAGTATTAATGACATAATTCAGTAAAGAAGATACTACATATGTGGCATCAATTAGGAGCCAAACAGAGAAAAGAAAAGATTTTATTGCTTTTTGATTAGAAGATGGATTCATGCATTGGTATCATGGCATAAACTATAGAGTTGAAGAGACTAGTTATGAATGTATGCTGTAATTGGGCAAGCTGTAGAAAAGTGCAAATTAGAGAAGTTGTTGCTTGGGTTTATTCTAGAGTTTACAGATAGAATTTATTCTTCCTACAGGAAATGTCAATAGTTATCTGAAAGGCTTCCAAGTATGCATCTAGTCCAGTGAGATAATTAAAATGAACCTCTTTTGCATAAAGTCAATTTGTTTTAACATTACTCATATTCACACAACAGCTTCACAATAACTTCCAAATCAATATTTGAGTAAGTAGTGAGAGATTAAGTGTTTCCAAAATCACACATAAATCTAAAACATATAAATATTATGAGGAAGAAAACAAATCTTCCATTGCGGTTTAATATCTAACAGAAAGTCTTAGCTAATGCAATAAGAGAAGAAAAAATTAAACATATTAAATAGGGAGAATATTTGTCTTTATGCAAAATAAATATTTCTATCTATGTAGATATTTCTCCAATAGATTTCCAAAAAATATTTTGGAAATTATTAACATCTTTATTCACACATATAATTTTCTTTCTTTCACATATTTACTTTAGTGGTGAAGATAAAAATGAGTGACATTTGAAAAGATACCCCAAAATTAATGCCCTTATTATTCTAGTAAGCACATGAAATATTTATATTTAAAAAAATGCTAATATGGCTGGATTAAAGATTATCTGTGTTGTTGGAGATATGCTTGGAAAAGAACTAATACTGCTAAAGTATCTTCATATGAATTTTAAGCAAATATTACATGTTTTGCAAAGGTCAAGCCTTGCAGAGACTTGTCATGGTGGGGGGACACCAAGGGCTCATATCCATTCAAAGTAGAAGATACGGGGGATGGGAGAAAGATTGTGGGTGGAGGTGACCAGGAGGGGGCAGTGAGTGACATGAAAAGTAAATAAGTAAAATAAATTAATTAAATTAAAAAAATATAATGGCAATTGTAAATTTTACAACAAGGTAAACTTTAAGACTTATACTACCCAGTTTGGTTCTCAAGACAGTGTATTAGAAATGATGACATATATAATCTTTCAATTATCAAATAGTCACATTAACAGAAAAATATAACCTCATAAATCAAAGGAACAGAAGGAAAAATCTAGAAATAGATCCATACAAAGGCAGCCATACTTAGCCATTGATACACTGTATACAAAAAAAAAGGTAGGCCTTTAAGGTTACAGCAAATTTTAAACTTCCTTTACCTGTTAGAGTGTAGCTCTATCATAAGGCACTTCTTATATGTCTGTGATGAAAATGGTGTAAACAGACCTATTATGCTGACAGTCTCATAAAGGAATAGCAACAGCAGATGCAATTACAAGCATACCTCATTTTGTTAGGCTTTACTTTATTGAACTTTACAAACATAGTCGTTTTAAGTGGAAAGTTTCTGCCAATCTTGCATAAAGTAAGTCTATTGGCACCATTCTGCTAACAGTGTGTCTTATGTTGTGTCTTTGTGTCATGCTTAGTAATCTTTGTATTTAAAGATTATCTTATTATGATTACATGAGTTCTAATGACCACATAAGAAGGTGAATTTAGTCAGTAAATGAGCATATTCTACTCATACATCTGAGTAGACATTTCTATATGTCTCCTTTTGAAATTTCCCTATTTATTGAGATAAAATGATACTGAAAATAGACTGTTTCATAAAACTACAAGGCCCTCTCATGTGTTAGAGAGAAAAGGAAGCCACCAGTTTATAATTTTCATAAAAGCATAGAAATTATTAAATGTAGTAAGAAAGGCATGTGAAAGTTATGATAGCCTGCATCATCTAAATATTTCTGTGGGTAAACATTTAGCTCATTAGTAGAATGAACATACTCCAGGCAGGTATTGCCAAATATTATGATATTATATCAAACCAAAAATATACATTATTCAAAGAGATGGTCCAGAGAGATGTGGCTTTAATGCTAGAAATGATCAGGATACATTTTCTTTTAAAGTTCTGTTTTAGGCAATGAAGTGATGAATCCTTAAACTTTTTAAATAGTACAGGCAATATAGAACATTTTCAAGAAAAAGATGGTAATTTGGGAGAGACAGGGAAATGTCTACTGGAGAAAAGTACTTAAAACATACCCAGCATTCACTTAAAAATTTGTACATGCCGGGCGTGGTGGCACACGCCTTTAATCCCAGCACTTGCGAGGCAGAGGCAGGTAGATTTCTGAGTTCGAGGCCAGCCTGGTCCACAGAGTGAGTTCCAGGACAGCCAGGGCTATACAGAGAAACCCTGTCTTGAAAAACAAACAAACAAAAAAATTGTACATGGTTACATAGACCTAGAGGGTTAACAATGGAGAGCGGAAAATAAAAGGATCTCTGGAGCTTACGGGTTATTCTAGGTGAGCTGTAGAGCTCCAGTTTCAGAGAATCCCTGTCTCAAGGGGATAATAAGGATAGTGATGGAGAAAGATAGCCAATACCTCTTCCTGTCCACCAATTATTGGGTACCTATTCATGTACTTAATGTACATATATTGTTGCTTGCATCAACACACACACATACACACACACACACACACACACACACACGATTAGGCTGCTAGTGAACAAAAAATGGAAATTCATATGAGCAATTAGCCTGAAATACCAATTTCTTCACACAAATTATTTCAAATATTTATTGTCAAAAACTCTCAGAGAAGTAAGTTTTATGTAAAAGAAGTTTAATGTTCTAGTTGGCTGTGCTCTGGTGAGCTTTTAGAATTGGACCATTGAAGAATGATATCTGTTCATATAAATTAAAGAATCTTCCCTTTTAATGATTGCACTATTTTTATGTTAGAATCTAATATATTTTATTGGTAAGAATATAGTTGTAAGAGAGGTTGCTTCCTAGATTATGACATGTTTTAAATGAAAAATTAATACATGAAAATAATAATACAAATTCAGTGCATTGCCCAAAAAGATGAAATTTCTCAAGTAATTTCTAATTTATACTGAAACTAGTATATCCACTATTTTATTTTTACTTAAATTTAAAAACATAATTAAAAAACATTTACTTGAAAACAGGGAAACTCATGCATTCTGTTATTTAAAGTCAGAAGCTACTTCTTCTATGATATAATACACAGCATGTTATCAACACCAGTAAAGGCTGTAGCTTTTACTCAGATTCAATTGCTTTTCCCTTTGAAGTGGTCACTTAAATATGAACAGTTCAAGTTCTCTGGCTTACAATATTCTAAGTGAAGTCAGATAAATACTGGAAAAAACATTTCCTATTTTTGATAATACAGTATTATGTTAATATTTCATTTTGTAGCTTAGCATGTTCTGTTTCACTTTCCCTCTTTTTGTGTCCTTCAAATGCCGTGGAGTTTGAAGGCAAGAACAATGTTTTATTCATCATGTTTTCTCTAGACCATAGCATACGATACACTACAGAAGAAACATAAACAATTTCTAAATTTTCTGTGGTCTTTTCACTCTTTCCCAATTGTAAAATATTCATTTGAATTACCACAGAGACGATTTTGTCAAATGTAATTCAACATACATTCAAATAAAATGAAATCTGGAAATAATTTTGAAGGTTTATTTGTATTTTCATTAGGAATATCATCATCATTCTAGATTTAATCACACCTTTTTAAAGAACTTCAGTAATTGATTCTAGCTCATGTCTTTTCTGAATTGGAGAGAGTACTTTGAGCCACTTATATAGACGTACAATAGACTTGGATCCGGATAGCCTGATTTTACTTTCTCGCTCAGCTTGTTCGTGGTTACTCTGTTTTAATTTACATGTATCCTTTTTTATGACTTTCATATTTTCACTTTGACTTCTGGGTTGTTTTTCTTTAGATAGTGCAAGAGATTGAGAGAGTTAAGGAGCAATAGAGAAAGATAGAGAGACAGAAAGACAAAGAGGGAAGTAGGGGGAGGTAGAGACACACAAAGAGAGACACAGACAGAGAAAAAAAAGGAAGAAAGAGACAGAGAGTTAGGAGATAGGAGGGTAAGAATATCTCCAAGGTTTTAGGAGAGGGAAAGAATACAATAAAAATACATCCTATGAAAAAACTTCAGAAAAAATATTTAAAAGAAAGCAAAATCTGGTATATTTTATGGACATTTTAACATTTCAAAGAAATGGCTGCTTGGTGACATGCAAAATTGCTTAAGTTCTAATTATGTTTATTTATTCATTTATGTATTTTATTGTTTGTTTATTATTTATCATTATCTGATTAAGCAAAGTATATCATACATGCAAAACATGCAGGCTAAGGCTATGCTACTATATCCCTAAGCTTAAAGAAAATGTAACATCTAGGTTTACTTCAAACTATAAAATTCTGCATGGCAAATGCATGATTACTTTGTAAAGTAAAATATTTATAAGCTCTTGGACTTGTAAAATGTTAGTATATATAATAAATATGCAATCCAAATAACTCAACAATAAAATGCAAAGCGAAATTCCTTACAAAAATAATTGCACTTTAAAATAAGCATGTGATCTGAATAGGCATTTCCCAATAAAGATATGCAAATGAATACTATGTATATGACAAATTATTCAATACCAAGGTATGACAATCAAAATTGCAATGCAATAACATATTACATTTACTATAACTAAAAAAAAAATTTGAAAATACTGAAGGGGACCCAGAGAGAAAGGAATACTGATACACTGTAAACAGAATGTAAGACAGTATAGTAACTGTGTAAAATAGCATAGAATTTCCAAACAACTTATAACTAACACATAAACCCAACACTGAGTATATATACTACTGTCTTGCTGGTTATTTTTCTATTGCTGTGAATAATATCATGACCAATGCAACTTATAAAATAAAGTACATATCTTGGCTTATGATTTCAAAGGATTAAAGTCCATGATTGAAAACTGAGGACATGGGCCCAGGAACAGCTGAGAGTTCACATGAAAGCAGAGAGTAGGAAGGAGAGAGAGCTAACTTGAAGGTAGTTGCCCTAAAACCTCAAAGTCCTCTTCTCATGATACACTTTCTCCAAAAAGACCACACTGCCTAATACGTTCCAAACAATTTCACTAATGGGGACTGAGTACTGAAATATACGAGTCTATGGGAACCATTCTCACACAGTGTGTGTGTGTGTGTGTGTGTGTGTGTGTGTGTGTGTGTGTATGTGTGTGTGTATGTGTGTGTATACATATACGCATATATATGTGTTTCTGTGTGTATATATATATGTATGTGTGTGTGTGTGTTTGTGTGTGAAAGAAAATCAAGATATCAAATACATATGTAAAGTCACATATTCATTGTAGCACTATGCCTAAAAACCAAAGTAGAGAATAGACTGAGGTAACATTCACCGGATTAATGGATGTAGAAAATGTGACCTATAAACATAATGCAATATGGTCACTCATACCATACATAATATTGATTATCATACAGGACATTTAGCAAAGTGGACCACTGAAAGAAAGACACATACTATGTTTTTTTTACTAATATGTGGAAGATAAAATCTATTGTCTCTTTTATAGGTAGAAAGATGAATAACAAATATCATGAGAGACTAGCAAGAACAGAAAGAAGGCTGAAAAGGAAAGAAGGCAATATCATGTGGGTAGAATTGAAATTGCAAATACTCTATAGCACATTATTGGAACTCTAGTTTCAGTAGTTAATAGTATTTGTGAAACATAGCTATTAGAGAATCATTTGAATCTTCTCAACACAAAAAATGTATATGAATTTGATATGAGTGAATATTTAAATTACCCCGTCACTTGAAACAAACAATTGCTTAGATTACATATTTCCTTTGCATAACTATCAACTAGATGTTAGAATATCTTTTTCAAATGGTAGCAACATGTAGATTTATATATATATATATATATATATATATATATATATATATATGTATATACATATGTGCATATGTATGCAATCACTTATTTTTTAAAGTGGGCATGAATATGAAGATCAGAGAGAGGTATGTGGTAGAGTTTGGAGGGAGGAAAGGAAAGGATCAAGAGATAAATACAATTCAATTAAAATCTCAAAAATAACAAAAAAGAAATAATTACTATTCCTCTTTCTTTGTATGCAGAAGCACATACCCATACATATAACAGTAAATTCTTAAAGTACTTTTACCACTACTCATAACTCAAGAAAATAATTTTTTAGTTATTTAAGATTAATAACCTTAAAATACCTTCAGCAAAACATTGTACTTACAGTTATCAATACTGTATACAAAGTTTTTATTGGATAGATGATCACAAGTTAAGTATTCTTATCATATTATAAAACAAAAATCAACTACAATTGAATATAATTTTTAAATTTTAGCATTGTTCATTCAATGAGGAATAAAGCAATAAGTAAGTTTTAGTTCCTAAATGAACTTACTTAATAATATAATACAATAAGCATCTCTTAATAAGAAATCAAAATGAATTGTGTGTGTGTGCTTGTGTGTGTGTGTGTGTGTGTGTGTGTTATTTATATTATGCCTTCTTCTCAAAGTAGATACCAGATATTGCTATCAGCATCTGGAAATTTTCAAAGTTATTTTCCTTAAGTCTATTTTTGTTTTGAACATTATTCATAAAGCGATCGCAAACTTGTCAGAAATAAACTGGAAATAATATTTTTGCTATTATACAAAGTAATAAATTAATTTTCTAATTGTAAAAAGTATTAGAAATTAAAAAGATCATACATGCTATATTTACACATTTTCAGAAGCAAATATTCATGTGCAAGGGAAAAGAAAGTATTTTACTTTGTATTTCTAGAGTCATTTTTGCTTTAAACCTAATTATAGTGTGTCTTCTGTGATTCCCGTAACACTGAGAAATAGGAGGAAACAATGTTGAGCAGCTCACAGGAATAACCTCTTTAAGAAACAAATTGGCATGCAGGTGAAGTATTATATCTATTGCATTCATGGTGGGACAGGCTTTAAGACATTTATTTAAACACATGTGTTTTAAGAATAGCTACGTGGTTATAATTTGCTCCAATTACATCTATACAAATAATAAAAGCATGGCATTTTTGAATTAAATGAGAACAAAAGTGATTATAGAAAAGAATATAAAATTCAGAAAATGTTCATTCTTCCAGAAGGCACATAAGGCAATTGATATGCAGAGTCATGCTTCAGGTTAAACTAAAGGTGCACAGTGAAGTCATACTCAAGCATAAGGGTGTAGATTATAACATGATTTCAAGAATTTTATAAAGATGTTATAGCCTCTTCATTGTCTTTCAGAAATCTGACCCATGACATTTGTACTTCAGGTTCCTTGAAAAATGCAAATGCTCTTGAGAAGGCCCCTAAGCCATGATCATTCAGGTAATATTTAGGGTATGTGAAGAGATACACCAGTGACTTCAAGGATCAGAAAACACAATTTATTTTGAATGTACAAACAAGGGAATATTAATGATATAAAAATCACTCTATTTAATTATCACTTATATGCTGCTGACCACTATTGGAAGTCCTTTCTCTGGGATTTTAAAAGTCCTAAGAGAAGAACCTATTAGATTTATGATGCATACCTACAAATGCTATGACATATGAATATCTAAAACATATATTGATGATTATGTTTGTCTTTGGTAAATTCACAATCTGGTGCTCTCAAGTAATTCATCCATTATGTTTGGCCTTTAAAGTATCTCTGATTTTCTTCCTTTAAGCTAATGTGATTTTTAATTAGACTTGTTGTAATTGTATCTGTTCTATAAAAGGAATATTCTAGCCACATTAAATCCTCACTTTAATTTAAAACAGAAACATGAACGTTACAAAACTTCAATAGCAATTATTCAACATCAGCAAGGTGGAGCTGAGATGATCAGCAGTATTCTTTTTTTATTTATTTATTTACATGCTTTCTTTATTTACATTGCAAATTTTATTCCCTTTCCTCATTTACCCTCAGAAAACACCCCTATCCCAAACCCCCTTCGCCTGCTCACTAGCCCACCCACTTCTGCTTCCCTGTCCTGGCATTCCCCTACATTGGGGCATCAAGTCTTCAGAAGAGCAAGGGCCTCTCCGTTCATTGATGTCCCACAAGGCCATCCTCTGCTACACATGCAGCTGGAGCCATGGGTCCTTCCATGTGTACACCCTTTGGTTGGTGGTTTAGTCCCTAGGAGCTCTGGGTGTACTGGTTACATGATATTGTTGTTCCTCCTATGGGGCTGTAAACCCCTTCGCTCCTTATGTCCTTTCTCTAGCTCCTCTCCACTGGAGACCCGGTGCTCAGTCCAATGGATGGCTGTGATCATCCACTTCTGTATTTGTCAGGAAGTAGCAGAGCCTCTCAGGAGACAGCTATATTAGGCTCCTGTCAGTAAGCACTTGTTGGCATCCACAATAGTGTCTGGGTTTGGTAAATGTATATGGAATGGATTCCCAGGTGGGATAGTCACTGGATGGCCTTTCCTTCAGTTTCTGCACCAAACTTTGTATCTGTATTTCCTCCCAGTGGTATTTTGATGCCCCTGCTAAGAAGGACTGAAGTATCAACACTGTAGTTTTCCTTCTTGAGCTTCATGTGGTCTGTGAATTGTATCTTTGGTATTTTGACTTCTGGGCTAATATCCACTTATCAGGAAGTGCATGTCATGTGTGTGCTTTTGTAATTGGGTTACCTCACTCAGGATGATGTTTTCTAGTTCCATCCATTTGCCTAAGAACTTCATGAATTTTCTGAGTTCAGTTTTCTGAGGAACTGCCAAACTGATATCTAGAGTGGTTGTACCAGCTTGCAATCCCATCAGAAATGAATGAGTGTTTATCTTTCTCCACATCCTCACCAACATCTGCTGTCACCTGTGTTTTTGATCTTAGGCATTCTGACTGCTGTGAGATGGAATCTCAGGGTTGTTCTGATTTGCATTTCCCTGATAACTAAGGATTTTGAACATTTCTTTAGGTGCTTCTTATCCATTCATAATTCCTTGATTGAGAATACCTTGTCTAGCTCTGTATCCCATTTTTAACAAGGTTATTTGGTTCTCTGGAGTCTAACTTCTTGAGTTCTTTGAATGTATTGGCTATTAGTCCTCTAGCAGATGTAGGGTTGGTAAAGATCTTTCCTCAATATGTAGGTTACCATTTTGTACTATTGACAGTGCCCTTTGTCTTACAAAAGCTTTGCAATTTCACAAGCTTCTATTTGTCAGTTCTTGATCTTAGAGCATAAACTTTGTTTTCTGTTCAGGAAATTTTCCCCTATGCCCATGTGCTTGAGACTCTTCCTACTTTCTTTTCTATTAGTTTCAGTGTATCTGGTTTTATGTGGAGGTCCTTGATCTATTAGAACTTGAGCTTTGTACAAGGAGTTAAGAATGGATTGGTTTACTGGGCAGGGGTGGCGCATGCCTTTAATCCCACCCAGCACTTGGGATTTCGGAATTTGAGGCCAGCATGGTCTACAAAGTGAGTACTAAAACAACCAGGGCTACACAGAGAAACCTTGTCTTAAAAATCCAAAATAAATAAATAAATAAATAAATAAATAAATAAATAAATAAATAAAAGAATGGATTTGTTTTGGTTTGCATTCTTCTACATGCTCACCTCCAGTTGAACCATCACCATTGAAAATGCTGTCTTTTTTCCACTGGATGGTTTTAGCTACTTTGTCAAAGATCAAGAGACTGTAGGTGTGTGGGTTCATTTCTGGGTCTTCAATTCTACTTCTCTGATCTACCTGACTGTCACTGTACTGATATCATGCAGTTTTTATCACAATTACTCTGTAGTACAGCTTAAGGTCAGGGATGGTGATTACCCCAGAAGTTCTATTGTTGAGAAATTTTCGTTATCCTGTTTTTTGTTTTGTTTTGTTTTGTTTTGTTTTGTTGTTGTTGTTGTTGTTGTTGTTATTCCAGATGAATTTGTAAATTTCTTTATCTAACTCTATGAAGAATTGATTTGGAATTTTGGTGGGAATTGCATCAATCTGTAGATTGTTTTCAGAGATCTTTCATCTTCTGAGATCTTCAATTTCTTTCTTCAGAGTTTTGAAGATTTGTCATACAGACCTTTAACTTCCTTAGTTAGAGTCACAGCAAGATAATTTTTATTATTTGTGACTATTGTGAAAGGTGTTGTTTCCCTAATTTCTTTCTCAGCCTGTTTATTCTTTGACTAGAAGAAGGCAAATGATTTGTTTGACTTATATTATATCCAGCCACTTTGCTGAAGATTTTTTGTTTCTTTGTTTGTTTGTTTGTTTTTAATCAGGTTTAGGAGTTTTCTGGTGGAATTTTTAGGGTCACTTAAGTATACTATCATATCATCTGCAAATAGTGACATTTTGACATCTTCTTTTCCAATTTGTATACTTTTGACTTCCTTTTGTTTTCTAATTGTCTGTCTAGGACTTTGAGTACTATATTGAACAGGTAGTGAGAGAGAGGACAGCCTTCTCTAGTCCCTGAATTTAGTGGGATTGCTTCAAGTTTCTCTCCATTAAGTTTTATGTTGGCTACTGGTTTACTGTATACTGCTTTTAATATGTTTTGTTATGGTCCTTGAATTCCTGATTTTTCTAAGACTTTTATCATAAAGGGTTGTTGGATTTTGTCAAATGCTTTCTTAGCATTTAATGAAATGATTATGTGGGTTTTTTTTCTTTGTGTTTGTTTATTTAGTGGATTACATTGGTGGATTTCCATATATTGAACCATCCCTGCATCTCTGGGATGAATCTTACTTGTTCATGATGGATGATCATTTTTATGTGTTCTTGGATGCATTTTCATTAAATTCTAAAAAGTCTTTAATTTCTTTATTTATTTCTTCCTTGACCAAGTTATCATTGTGTAGAGTGTTGTTCAGCTTTCTATTATTTATTTATGTTGTTAATGAAGGTCAGCCTTAGTCCCTGGTGATCTGAGAGGATGCATGGGATTATTTCAATCTTGTATCAGTTGAGGCCTGTTTTGTGATTTATCATATGGTCAGTTTTGGAAAAGGTACCATTAGGTGCTGAGAAGGTATATTCTTTTGTTTTAGGATAAAAGGATCTATAGATATTTGTTAAATCCATTTGGTTCATAACTTCTGTTAGTTTCCTGTGTACCTGTTTAGTTTCTGTTTCCATGATCTGTCCATTGCTGAGAGTGAGGTGTGGAAGTCCCCCACTATTATTGTGTGAGGTGAAATGTGTAGTTTAGACTTTAGCAATGTTTCTTTTATGAATGTGGTTGCCCTTGCATTTGGAACACAGATGTTCAGAATTGAGAGTTCATCTTGATAGATTTTACATTTAATGAGTATAAAGTGTCCCTCCTTATCTTTTTTGATGACTTTATGTTGAAAGTCGATTTTATTCAATATTAGAATGGCTAATCCAGCTGGTTTCTTTGGAACATTTGTTCAGAAAATTGCTTTCCAGGCTTTTACTCTGAGTTATTTTCGGTCTTTGTCACTGGGGTGGGTTTCCTGTATGCAGCAATCCAACCAAAGTAGTTGGGTCCTGTTTAAGTAACCAGTCTTTTTGTCTATGTCTTTTTATTGGGGAATTGAGTCCATTGATATTAAGAGATATTAAGGAAAAGAAATTGTTGCTTTCTGTTATTTTTGTTGTTAGAGGTGGGATTCTGTTCTTGCAGCTATCTTATTTTACATTTGTTGAAAGATTACTTTCTTGCTTTTGGGGGATGTATTTTCCCTCCTTGTGTTGGAGTTTTCAATTTATTATCCTTTGAAGGGATTACTTTATGGAAAGATATTATATAAATTTGGTTTTGTCATGGAATACCTTGATTTCTCCATCTACGGTAAAAGAGAGTTTTGCTGGGTACAGTAACCCAAGCTGGCATTTGTGTTTTCTTAGTGTATGTAGGATATCTGTCCAGGATTTTCTGGTTTTCATAGACTCTGGAGAGAATTCTGGTGTAATTATAATAGGTCTGCCTTTATATGTTACTTGACCCTTTTCCCTTACTGCTTTTAGTATTTTAACTTTGTTTTGTGCATTTGTTGTTTTGACTATTATGTGACAGGAGGAATTTCTTTTCTGGTACAAACTATTTGGAATTCTGTAGGCTTCTTCTATAATTTTGTTGAAGATATTTACTGGTCCTTTAACTTGGAAATCTTCACTCTCTTCTATAGCTATTTTTTAAATTATTTTATTAGATATTTTCTTCATTTACATTTCAAAGGCTATCACAAATGTCCCATATACTCTCCCCCAATCCTGCTCCCATGCCCAATCACTCCCACTCCTTGGCCCTGGCATTGCTCTGTATGGGGCATATAAAGTTTGCAAGACAAAGGCGCCTCTCTTCCCAATGATGGCTGGCTAAGCCATCTTCTGCTATATATGCAACTGGAGACATGAGCTCTGGGGGTACTGATTAGTTCATATTGTTCCACATATAGGGTTGCAGTCCCCTTCAGCTCCTTGGGTAATTTCTCTAGCTCCTCCATTGGGGT
>NC_034591.1:40805296-40806611 GCF_900095145.1 Mus pahari
ATAGCCTTTTGTAGTAGGATCTGATGATGTTTTGGATTTCCTCAGGGTCTGTTGTTATGTCTCCTTTTTCATTTCTGATTTTGTTAATTAGGATATTGTCCCTGTGCCCTCTAGATAGTCTGGCTAAGGGTTTATCTATTTTGTTGATTTTCTCAAAGAACCAGCTCCTGGTTTATTTGATTCTTTGAACAGTTCTTTTTGTTTCCACTTGGTTGATTTCAGCCTTAAATTTGATTATTTCCTGCCTTCTACTCCTCTTGGGTGAATTTACTTCCTTGCATTCTAGAACTTCAAGTTATGCTGTCAGCCTGCTAGTGTATTCTCTCTTTAGTTTCTTGTTGGCAACACTCAGAGCTATAAATTTTCCACTTAGGACTGCCTTCATTTTGCCCCATTAGTTTGAATATGTTGTGGCATCATTTTCATTAAACTCTAAAAAGTCTTTAATTTCTTTCTTTATTTCTTCCAAGTTATCGTTGAGGTGAGTGTTGTTCAGTTTCCACGTGAGTGTTGGCTTTCTATTATTTATTCTGTTATTGAAGATCAGCCTCAGTCCGTGATGATCTGATAGGATGTATGGGATAATTTCAATATTTTTGTATCTGTCAAGGCCTGTTTTGTGACCAATTATATGGTCATTTTTGGAGGAGGTACCATGAGGTGATGAGAAGAAGGTATATCCTTTTGTTTTAGGATAAAATGTTCTGTAGATATCTGTTAAAGACATTTGTTTCATAACTTCTGTTAGTGTCCATGTGTCTCTGTTTAGTTTCTGTTTCCAGGATCTGTCCATTGGTGATAGTGGGGTATTGAAGTCTCCCACTATTATTGTGTGAGGTGCAATATGTGCTTTGACTTTTACTAAAGTTTCTTTAATGAATGTGGCTGCCCTTGCCTTTGAAGCATAGATATTTAAGATTGAGTGTTCATCTTGGTAGATTTTACCTTTGATGAGTATGAAGTGCCTCTCCTTGTGTTTTTTGATAAGTTTGGGTTGGAAGTCAATTTTATTTGATATTAGAATTCTTTCTTCAGATCATTTGCTTGGAAAATTGTTTTTCAGCCTTTTACTCTGAGGTAGTATCTGTCTTTGTTCCTGAGGTGGGTTTCCTGTAAGCAGCAAAATGTGGGGTCCTGTTTGTGTAGCCAGTCTGCTAGTCTATGTCTTTTTATTGGGGAATTGAGTCCATTGATGTTAAGAGAAATTAAAGAAAGTTAGTTATTGCTTCCTGTCATTTTTGTTGTTAAAGTTGGGATTCTGTTCTTGTGGCTTTCTTCTCTTGGTTTTGTTGAGGGATTACTTTCTTCCTTTTTC
>NC_034591.1:40807546-40831302 GCF_900095145.1 Mus pahari
GTTCTGTAGGTTTCTTGTATATTCATGGGCATCTTCTATTCTATAGCTATTATCCTTAGGTTTGGTCTTCTCATTGTGTCCTGGATTTCCTGGATGTTTTGGGTTTGGAGCTTTTTGCAATTTCTACTCTCTTTGACTGATCTGTCAATGTTTTCTATGGTATTTTCTGCACCTGATATTCTATCTTCTATCTCTTATATTCTGTTAGATGTGCTTGCATCTATGACTCCTGACCTCTTTTGTAGCCTCCCCCCATCCATGAGCAGGCTGATACAGACCTTTGCTGCCACTGTGAATGAGACCACCTGAGGTGGAGTCTTCTGTTCTCATGACAGCTACCAGAATGGTTCCTTTGACAGGCTGACCTGTGAGTTTTCTGTGTGCCCTGACTATGGTGACAAGAAAGCTGTATTGGGTATATGTTCTTGACCCACCAATGCTTGCTTTTGTCCCAGATTAGAAAGCTAAGCTGCCTTGCTTTAAGCTTTTTAACCTCATGGAACAGAGAATATTAGAGACTGTGGAAAGTGACTTAGAAAAATTAGTCAAAAGGAGGAGTTATAATGATTCTTTTCTTTCCTTTAATGTGACCTGTTATTCTAACTCAATCTTGGACTGGTCTAGTAATAATTCCAATATTAGAGATTTCTATTATGAAAATAGCTAAAAATCTTTATTAGCTAGCAGAGTTAACTTGGAGCATAACTGATTTACATGAGAAGTTACAGCCTTTCTGCTGATTTTTTTGTTTGTTTGTTTGTTTGTTTTTTCCTTTTTTTCGAGACAGAGTTTCTCTGTATAGCCCTGGCTCTCCTGGAACTCACTTTGTAGAACAGGCTGACCTGAACTCAGAAATCTGCCTGCCCCTGATTGCTGGGATTAAAGGTGTGAGCCACCTTGCTCAGTCTTTTCTGTTGATTTTCAAATCCAACTTCCTCATACCAGAAGGACAGAGTTAGGGCTTGACAGTTGCTAATTTGCAACTTAATAGAGTACCTGGACTTCCCCACTGACAGTCTTTATCCTGTTGCTTTTCAACTCTTGGCTTTGTATTTCAAGCAGGTCTTCAGCAACCTTGCAGGCTCACCTTCACCAAGCATAGGTTACAGAAATTCATCGATATGAAGAAATCTATTTAGACCATCCAGATACTGCCCCACCCAGGGATCTGTCCAATAATCAGTCACGAAACGCAGACATTATTGCATATGCCAGCAAGATTTTGCTGAAAGGTCCCTGATATTGCTGTCTCTTGTGAGACTATGCCAGTGCCTGGCAAATACAGAAGTGGATGCCCACAACCATCTCTTGGATGGGACACAAGGTCCGCAATGGAGGAGCTAAAGAAAGTAATCAAGGAGCTGAGGGTTTCTGCAGCCCTATGTGTGGAGCAAAAGTGTGGACTAACCAGTTCCTCCAAAGCTCTTGTCTCTCGCTGCATATGCAGCAGAAGATGGCTTAGTCGGCCATCATCGGGAAGAGAGACCTCTTGGTCTTGCAAACTTTTTATGCCCCAGTACAGGGGAACACCAGGGCCAAGAAGTGGGAGTGGGTTGGTAGGGGAGCAGGTTGGGGGAGGGTATAGGGAACTTTCAGGATAGCTTTTGAAATATAAATGAAGAAAATATCTAATAAAATTTAAAAAAAAAGAATGTATGTTCTTTTATGAATTAATATCAAGCAATATATATATATATATATATATGTATAGATAGATATAGATATAGATATAGATATAGATATAGATATAGATATAGATATAGATATAGATATAGATATAGATATAGATATAGATAGATCAGATAAACCAAACAGCAGACCAGGCCAAGGTGATTCCATGTGGGAGTTGTTTATTGTGCAGGCATAGAGGGGTGGCCAAGCAGGTAGAAGGGCAGAAAAGAGGAAAAAGAGAGAAAGAGGGGGAAAAGAAGAAAGAGAAGAAAGAGAGAACAAGGAGGGTGTGAACCCCTAATTTATACAGAATATGATGTCACAGCAGTGAGAGTGGGAACTGAGCTAAGTGGATTGTGGGGTTGAGGATCTCGTTGTCCTGGCAACACAGGTCAAGGGTCACACAGTTAGGCTGGAGCTTGGAGTGTCCTGATACTAATAATCCTCCCTTCTTGTTATTATAAAAGAAGGGGAGAAAAAGATAGGGGAAACCAATGGTGAAAGGGAATAAGGGCGTTGTGTCTCTTAAGCTACTTCCTGCTGTTTTCAGAGTATATCTGGTCTTCACCATCGGAATCCGTTTGGTAATCTTCTATGGGCAGCAGCTGGTAATCCTGTAACAGGAGCTGATTAACAGTTTGGTTAGAAATTTTTTTGTACTTGTCGCTGAAGAAATGTAGAGATAAGATTAATAAGACAAGGAGCAAATAATAATGCCAGGAAGATGACCAGGAAAGGTGTTATGAGTGAAAGGATCCACTTCCATATGGGGTTTTCAAAGATACCAGAACCAGATGACTCACAGTAACTGAAATCTCTTATGTCTGCCTGTAATTCCTGGATTTTATTTTTCACTATCCAGAATTGGTTGGTGTAGAAACAGCATTCTTCTTGTAGGAATAGGCAAAGGTCACCTTCTTTAGCTGTCAGGAGGTCTAGTCCTTGCCAGTTTTGAAGCACCATGGCTGCCAAAGAATCAATCTGCTTTTGGATAGTAAGCACAGTTTCAGTCATTCCTTGAAAATCTCTTTTAAACTGGGAAGTGAATGTATTGTACTGGGTCATAGAAATTGTTATCCCTGCTATTCCCGTGCCAGCCCCTACAGCTATCCCCGTGGCTACCAGGAGTGGTACAACCTGAACAGCCATTTTGTGCCGAGCAGCTACCATTTTCGCAACTGGGATTGGTAGGAGCTCCTTTCCCTCAATTACTCCCAGTTCAGGGAAATGAGTACCAGCGTACAATCCCCTGACCAGCCGGCTGGTAGGCGATGGTACACTTGAGTGCCACAGAGGATTGACGTGTTTTGGATAACAAGGCATTGTGGCAGAGATGTTGTATCAAGAGTTATGATCTTGTTGCAGTCTGCGGGGCCCAGTGTCCCCACAGATTGAGTCCCAGAAGTTTTGAAGCAACTTACTACACCAAAGAGAGAAATAGAGGTGAGATATGGAGTCATAGCAACACTGAATTTAGGGCAACTAGTGAAGGGTGAGGTAAGGTTACTCGGTAGCACCACCGGAGAAGCTGTAACTGAAATTTATGAAATTGTTCCAGGAGGTACACATAGCCAGCAGTCTTTAAAGTGCCTAGGTCTGGTAACATTAAGGAGCTGGTAGGCCAAGGTCAAGGTCTGAAACAACAGGAAGAATGACAAGTTAGTACTATTCATTAGGGGGACATCAAGGAGGTAAAGAACCTTAGAGGGATGTTTGATTATCTCTCCTACCTTCCCTACGTCTAGAGGTGGAGAGACTGAGACATACTTTCTCTGAATATGGATGGTACTTACTGGAGAACTAGACTGGGTTTTGTGGTACAGCTTACCAGCAACTCCTGTTTCCCACCTGGGATCCCATGGGTCTGGAATGTAGAAGAAGAGTGTCTTGCAGAATCGATAGAAGTGATTAATCCATGTCCCTAAAATGTGTATCTCACAAGACCAGTATTGGCAGCCCCCATACTCGTCTGGCCATTTTCTGCAATAATCTTTTTCTGGTCAAAAAGAAAACAGGTATATAGGTCATAATATGTGGATGGAGTAACAGATATAGGGACGATGGCAATCTGGATTGGTTCCTGGAACTTGGATATGGAGTAGTTTCCTGATCCTATTTGGAAAGTCTGCTTGTTGTCTGTGGGAGTTTCTCAAACTTCGAATCTCCAGACATAAGGAGATTGATGGAAAGAACAGCAGGGAAAAGATGAAAAAGCCACAAATAATCCAGTGTCTCATCCAACGAGGTCAGATTTGGCTGTAGAAGTGAAGCCTCATTCTCTAGGATGGGAGACAAGATGTGTGGTCTTGATGTCTTCCAGAGCTTAATGGAGCACAGTCCTGTTAGGGTTGATGTGTATGAAGAGGAATCATCTTTAGGTGGGGGAATGAAGGGTTTCAGGTGAGACAGGTGGACCCAATGAGAGAGTCCCTTGAGCTTAGCAGCTGTAGGAGTTACGAGGATTACCTTAAAAGGACACTGCCATTTTGGAGAAAGGGGTGAAGGCTGATGACCTGGAGGAGATAAAAGGACTTGGTCTCCAATATTAACAGGTAATGGGCAGGAAACAGTGTGGTCGAGGTAGATGATGGTCAGCAAAGTTCCATAGGAGAGAGCAGAGATGAGAGAGTAATGGGATAAGCAAATGATCTGGAAAGGGAGAGNGCTTGGGCAAGAAGCCAGGAGTTAGGACTGGATGTCTGTACATGAGTTCGAAAGGTGAGATGAGGAGTGGTCACTTGGGGAGAACTCCAAGTCTGAAAAGAGCCAGGGGCAGGAGCTTAACCAGTCAAGATGAAGCTCCTGTGACAGTTTAACAAGAGTAGTTTTTAAGGAGCAGTTAGTTAGATGTCTGACAGATTTTACAAGAAGCAGGGATAGATTTTAGGAAACGTAGGTCTTCAGGTGTGGGCTGTAGGTGAGTTTTAACAAAGGAAGATAATGCTTGGCTATTAGGATGAAAGAGTTGGTGAAGGTATTCAGTGGCTGCTAGAGTGTGAATACAGGGTGCCCATCCCTGAACGGTTAGGTCTAGTTTCTTTGACAGGTATGGCACAGGTGCAAAAGAAGGTTCTATTTGGTAGCCCAAGACTCCAAGGGCAAATCTCTCCTTTTCTGTTACATAGAGGGGAAAAAGGACAAGTCAAGTCAGGAAGATGTAAGGCATAACATAAAAGAATATACCTTCTTCTCAGCATGTCATTGTACCTTCTCCGAAACTGAACATATAATCGGTCACAATAAAGGCCTCAACAGACACAAGAAGATATAAATAACCCTCTGCATCCTATCAGATCACCACAGAGTAAGGCTGGTCTTCAATAACAACAAAAACAATAGAAAGCCCACATAAACTTGGAAACTGAACAACACTTTACTTAATGGTCACTTGGTCAAGGAAGAAATAAAAAAAGAAATTAAAAACTTTTTAGAATTTAATGAAAATTAAGGGACAACCTACCCAAACTAAGGGGACAGTGTGAAAGCAGTGCTAAGAGGAAAATTCAGAGCTCTGAGTGCCTCCCAAATGAAATTGGAGAGAGCATACACAAGCAGCTTGACAGCACATCTAAAAGCTCTTGAACAAAAAGACGTAAATTCATAAAAGAGGAGTAGATGGCAGGAAATAAACAAACTCAGGACTGAAAATATCCAAGTAGAAACAAAAAGAACTATACAAAGAATCAACCAAACCAGGAGCTGGTTCTTTGAGAAAAATCAACAAGATAGATAAACACTTAGTCAACTAATCAGAGGGCAGAGATAGTATCCAAATTAACAAAATAAAAAATCAAAGGGGAGATATAACAGCAGAAACCAAGGAAATAAAAAAAAAAAATCAGAGCCTTCTATAAAAGCCTATACTCAACAAAACTAGAAAACCTGGATGAAATGGACAAATTTCTAGACAGATACCAGGTACCAAAGTTAAATCAGGATCAGATAAAACCATCTAAACAGTCCCGTAACCTCTAAGAAATAGGAACTGTCAGTAATAATCTCCCAAGCAAAAGAAACCCAAGACCAGGTGGTTTTAACGCACAGTTCTATCAGACCTTCAAAGAAGACCTAATACCAAAACACTTCAAAGTATTCCATAAAATAGAAACATAAGGAACACAAACAACTTCATTCTATAGAGGTTGTTAATTAGACCTTTTAGCCTCTGGGATTGTAAATCTTTATGTTACAACAAATGAATTAACAAAAACTTCAAAATGTATCGGCTGCTCTTTCATACCTAGATAATTTTAGAACAATCCCGCCTTAGCCGACTCTTCCATTCTATTTACAGCCCAAACTTCACTTCCAAAAAAAATAAAAATAAAAAAGAAACTTTGCATTTAATCCAGAAGTATCATCTACTCGTGAAAATAACCATAATTATGGACCATGTTTCTGATCTCTAGAAATATTTTCATTTTCCAGAATTTAATTCTATTTAAGCATACATTATTTTCATGGTGTTGATGTCTTTTACTGTGTAATTCTTACAAACCTGTTGGCAATGGGTGTAGAGGAAAGAGGGAATGGGGGAAAACCCACATCCCACCAGAATTCCAGGGCAGGCAGATGTAGAGATGTTGCATCTGGCTGTGGGAAGCCACTGACCCCAGCTCAGCAGGTGGTGGAAAATGGTCAGGTTTAGGTTCCAGGTTCTCATTCTCTGGCATCTCAGACATGGCTGGACACCTCAGAAGAACTGAGAACAAATGGGGTTCCAAGGGCAGCTTGGTCATCCCTGGGGCTGAAGGAAGGAGAGGGCAGGGGGTGGTTCTCACACCAGTGAGAGTCCTTGGTCCAGTCTGTGGCTGGAGCACAGAAAGGCCTTCTGGAGGGAGGTTAGATATGGTTCCTTAGGGGAAAGCCTATTCCATTGTTCAAGCACAGTGGGCCTTGATGAGCAGAGACAATCTAAGGTTTTAGAGCTTTATTGTAGAAAGGCAGGGGGAAAGAGAGAAGGTAGAAGGAGGGAGAGAGGCCAGACTTGGCCACTTTGAGAGAGGAGGGAAAGGAGAGGGAGAAGGAGGGCTAGAGAATAAGAAAGGTGAGAGCTTAAAGAGAGTGAGGAGGGGCCAAGCAGCCCATTTTACAGTGGGCTGGAATATTTTGCTGTTGCTAGGTAACTGTGTAGGGGAGCATACTGGCTATATTCAGGTAACTGGGGGTGGGGGTGGGGGGATGGAGTCTAGCCAGAATGCTAGGAGCTTGGGACATTGTCTGTGTGACTGATAGTCACATACCTCTCCTGTGAAGGCTGTGGGGATGGTAACTTTGACAGGAGCCAGGAATCCAGGAGACATGATCAAACACCTTCTGTACCATGTAGGTTGAAAGCACCACCCATCAGGTCTCCCGGGTTCTAGATCTTTGCTCAACTGGAGACCAGGCTATCTGTGCACAGCCCCCTGCCCCACAAAAGCCCAATTTTATTTAGCAATTCAATAGGTAGGCATTTGGGTTGGCTAGAAATAGCACATTGAATCTTGTCAATATTCCTTCATATCTAAAGTAGGAAAGAGACACGTGGAAATCACCTGACTAGGACCTAATAGTTTTGCTTATGTCACTGCAGTGATAGAAGTAAGCATTTCTTGAGTCAGGATCAGTTTCCTCTGGAACATAGGGAAAAAATTACTTCTTCCTTAGAATCAGAGTCTTTGACTTTATACATAATGAACTGGTGAATTTTGAAAATAGTGCGCATATCAAAATATACATTGGAATTATCCACAATTAAAAATATTTAAATTCAGTTTACTTATACTATTATTTATGGACAATTCCTTAATCATAATGATGCATTTCAAACATCATTGTGATGTTCATCTGATGTACTACATTCATTACATTTCATGGTAATGTAGATAAATGTTGCAATTCACCATATTACAATATATGTGCAAGTATAGACAAGTTCAAATAATTCTTAGCTTTTTTTTTTATAAAACAATGTTTAGCAACAATACAAATTGCCAAAGTTGCGAGAGTGCAATCTGAAGGGGAAAAGACTTATACATCATTGTGACAGAAAATAAAATTGGATAAATGTTGACAAAACAAAATGTTCTGTCAGGCAACTCACTATTGGATAGATTGTGTAGTAGTTTTTATCTGATTCTACACCACACTCATTGCACAAAGCTTTATTGGAAACTGAGAGAATAATCCATTAGCAAATAGTTGACATATAAAAGTTTGATTTTTCTTTCTATATGTAACACTCAGATTGTTTTCATAATTGTAATTAAAGTCTCAGTAACAAGAATTAAAAAGAGTCTGTGACTTTGACAGAGAGCCAGGTATATAGGAGGGTTTGGAGGGAAAAAAATGAAGGAAAAGATGTATGTAAACTTTTAATTCATAAATAAAATTAAAAATGAATAACAAAGAATATTAATGTAAAAACAGAATTATGACTATATTATCATAAAAGAAACAGCACAAGTGTGATAAAATGTACAGATAGGCCTCATAATTCAAGTTAGTCAATACTCATAAAAATTTTAACTACTTGTCTATAGTTGATATTTGCTCTCAAGTATATGAATAGGCATTTGGCAAATACCATTGGGAATGATAACACTGTATCCTTCATTCCCTTCTTACCAATCTAAAACACCCTACAATAGCTATGGTTAGATTCTCTAATTACAGTGGATCATTAGGAATTGGGAGTTCATTGTGAGCAATGCTGAAACTCTCTTGGAGAAATGGCTGATGTGGACTGTGGAGTGTGGAGGATGTTTCTTCTTTTAGTTACTTTGTGTGTTGTGGGGTGGAACATTATATTAAGTGGATGTTACCTTTTTTGACACCTTTTGAGGTTATAGTCAATATGTTGAATATAATCAAACATATCATCAAAATGAGTCTATATTTATTTTTATGTTTTACAAACTATCTGAAAGACATTTGCATCATTCCTTTCTCTCAAGTCACTTTTCTGTCCCGATCCTGATTTGCAATATTTAGTTGGGATGGAAAACAATAATGTCAGTTTAAATTTCAAATATGGAAAAATTTTAAAAAAGGACATATTGAGTGTGAAGGGAAAGTGATGAGAAAGATTAGTGACGAAACGAGAAGGACGGATAAAGCAGGGCTGTACCATCGTCTATCAAGAATGACTCGTGAATAAGCAAAGCCAACATAGTATAATTAAAGCATAGAGATGGTGCTATAATTATACAAATGGTTATTTTAAATAGTCTAAAATTGAAATACCAATGAAAAATGTTAATTGCCTCTAAAATAATGAAATTTACTTATAGATAGGTTTATTCTTTTCAGGATCTTCTAATAGTATTACTAAGGTAATTTCTACCCTAGTATTTCTTGCAGGCAGCATACCGTTGTCAAAGTGTTTGCAGCTGGCTTGTTGTTTGTGTTCCTTTTTGGGTAGCCTACAGTGTACCTTCCTTGCAAAAACTGTGAGAGTTAGAGGTAAAGTCTCTATGCCAACACCAACTAGGATTGCAAATATTCAGTGAGCTGTATAGTTACTGACTTCATCAGTGGGGTCTTGCTATCAGATTTTGGAGAGCAACTGATTCCCCTGGGACCCCTTTAGGCAAAATCTCAGAAGTAACCTAATCCCTTCCTCCTGGGCACCCTATTTATCTATTTTTATTCTTTATTTAAAATTTTAATTTGTAAATAGTTATGGAAACCTTATCTATGTCACGTGGATCTTATTTACACTGATGGTCAAAGTTCTAAATAAAACTTTTGAAAAAGACTAAGAGAGCTATCTTGAATGAAATAATCAGCTTTAATGCAATTTTAATTATTGCCACAGAGTTACAACCATATATTTTTCAAGCCATAACAGAACTCCTGTTGGCAATACTGCAAAATGAGAGGGTATACACGTTCATAAGCTGCATTCGGAATTATAAATTCCTCAATTAGAAACTTATCAAAAATTCAAACAAACACACAGGAAGGTAGGTGTTAACTAAAGCCACAAAGAGGGGAAAAAGGAATATTTTGCTAAACATTTTTTGCTAATTCTTGGGAATATCCATATATCTATATCATATAAAATTCCAAAAGGAGATAGTTTGTTGTTCAACCAGTTAAAACCCTATTTATGGCTTTATATTTAGAAATTTGCCTATGTGGCTATTAATAGAGTCTGTATAAACTTTATGTGACATGTAGGTGTGTCTGTTCCTAGGAATAGGCTTTGAAATTTCAGAGAGGTCCATTAACACTGGAGAATTTTAACAAATTGACAAATTTTAAAGGATTGCCTTCTAAACACATATTTTGGGGAAGTTAAGAAAATAATAACAGGGCTGGGCAGTGGTGGCCTTTTATCCCAGCACTTGGGAAGCAGAGGTCTGCGGATTTCTGAGTTCTAGGCCAGCATGGTCTACAAAGTTCGTTCCAGAATAGCCAGGGCTACATAGAGAAGCCCTGTCTTGAAAAACCAAAAAATTAAAAAAATAAAAATAAAAATAAAAAATAAAATAAAAAAATAAAAAAATAAATAACTTCAAAGAACTACTACCTTTGACAAGGGCAAAAACCAAATAAAACAAGCTGCAACTTCTGAAAAGGGCAAAAACAACAAACAAACAAACACAAGCAAAAAGAATTGCAAGCCATAAAATCATAAAACCTCTGGGTTTGCAGACCACCGGTGTCTACTATCAAACAAACAAACCCACAAACACACAAACAAACTGAAAAGTTATTAAGGTTCATGTGTGTGCTGAGTTGATGTAACTGGGTGATAATAAAGTGAGACTTTTAAAAATCACATGGTTATTATAGAAGACATGAAAAAAAGGAAAATCTATAAACTGCTCAAGAAAACAACAAATAACATTTCACAAAATGTAATCCTGGCCCTACTCAGACAGGAAGCAAATATGTACTAGGATAGTAATCTGTTCACATGAAGACAAAAGATGCCTCAAATCCAAAGGTCAAAACTGAAAACATAACGAATCAAAAAAAAAAAAATTCCTGTTTATCTTCTAGCTTTAAAAATAATCATTCCATTCCTTTACATCTCAACTGCAATCCCACTCCTCACATCTGCCCTCTCGCTTCTCCCCTTTGCCTCTATGAGGGTGCTCACCCACCCATCCACCCACACTTTCCCTGCCCCACAGCTCCAGCATTCTCCTTGCTGGGGCATCAAACCTCCACAGGACCAAGGGCCTCCTCTTCCATTGATATCAGACAAGGCCACCCTCTGCTACATATGCGACTGGAGTCATGGATCCCTCCCTGTACAATCCTTGATTAGTGTTCTGGTCCCTGGGAGCATCTGGTGGTCTGGACAGCTGAAATTGTTCTGCCTTTGGGGTTGCAGTTCCCCTCTGCTCCTCCAGTCTTTCTGCCAGCTCCCCTATGGGGTCCCCAAGCTCAGTCTGATGGTTGACTCTGAACATCTACATCTGCATTGGTCAGTTGCAGGCAGAAACTCCCCCAAAATAGACAGAACACATTCCTGTCAGCAAGTGCCTCCTGGCAACAGCAACAGTGTCTGGATTGGTATCTGCAGACAGGATGGATCCCCAGGTGGGGCAGTCCCTGGATAGCCCTTCCTTCAGCCACTGCTCTATTATTTGTCCCTTCCTTTCCTTTGAAACATTTCTGCACTAAAAATGTTAAGAAGAGTGAGTGGCCCGATTCGTCAACTGGGACCTTGCCTATAATCTGGAGTTGGTCCCTACAAGTTCTCTCTCCCCTTTGGTGTGCATTTCAGAAAGAATCCTCCCAGTTGGGTCCTGGAAGACTCGCTTCCCTGGCGACTGGGACCCACCAGTGGCTAGCCCCAGTTCCTCATCCCCAGTGCTACATATTTTCATTTGGTTTTCTTACCCTCTCTACCTTTCTTCCATTCCCTCCAGCACCTGATACTGCCTCCCCTTGTTTTCTCCTTCTCCATTCTCCCTCCCAGGTCCCCCCTTTCTCCACCTCCGGTGACCATCCTGTTCCCCACTGAGTACAGAACTGAAGCATTCAAACCCTGGTCTTCCTTTGTCCTAAGTTCCTCCACTGGGGGCCCTGTGTTCCATCCTATAGCTGACTGTAAGCATCCACTTCTGTATTTGCCAGGCGCTGGCATAGCCTCACAAGAGACTGCTCTATCAGGTACCTTTCAGCCTAATCTTGCTGGCATATGCAATACTGTCTGTTGCAAATCAAAACAACCCTGAGATTCCACCTCACACCAGTCAGAATGGCTAAGATCATAAATTCAGGCGACAATAGATGCTGGCGAGGATTTGGAGAAAGAAGAAAACTCCTCCATTGTTAGTGGGATTGCAAGCTTGTACAACCACTCTGGAAATCAGTCTGGCAGTTCCTTCAAAAATTGGACATAGCACTACAGGAAAATACAGCAATACCTTTCCTGGGCATGTACCCAGAAGATGTTCCAACTGGTAATAAGGACACATGCTCCACTATGTTCATAGCAGCCTTATTTATAATAGCCAGAAGCTGGAAAAAACCCAGATGTCCCTCAACAGAGGAATGGATATAGAAAATGTGGTACATTTACACAATGGAGTACTACTCAGCTATTAAAAACAATGAATTTATGAAATTCTTGGGCAAATGGATGTATCTGGAGTATAAAAGAAGTCACTTGATATGTACTCACTGATAAGTGGATATTAGCCCAGAAACCTAGGATATCCAAGATAAAATTTGCAAAACATAAGAAAATCAAGAAGGAAGGCCAATGTGTGGATACTTCATTCCTCCCTAGAATAGGGAACAAAATACCCATGGAAGGAGTTACAGAAACAAAGTTTGGAGCTAAGATGAAAGGATGGACCATCCAGAGACTGCCCCACCCAGGGGAACATACATTCTAAAGTTGCAACTGCACATCTTTATCAGCTACTGCAATAAAATATCCAATTTGGGTTCTTGGTATTATAATCAAGGATTTATTACCTGGTTAACAATAATACATAAACTTGAAACAAAATAAATTCTTGTCTTTTTATACTTACATTATTACAACTTAAATATTTCATTTATTTCAAACTCTATCTCATATTGAAAATAATAAGTATAATCAATATTTACTTTTACACAGCTGTGTACATAACAATTCTAATTTTTATAATTCTATTCTTCAGTTTGAATGTTTTGGCCAGTCAAAATACAATCTCTAACTGAAAATTAACCCTGGATAGTTTCTTCTTATAGTTATTTAATTTCAGGAAATTTATCTACTAACTTTACTTTTAAAGAAATTATGATTATTGTTATTTGTAAAATTGTCATTTAATTATATTTCATGCTTTCCTTGAGTTTTCAAAACTGCTATTCTTTTGCCTCTGACCTTCCCTTGTCTTAGGTGAAAAGCCAAAGCAAAGCTTTTCCTTACTCAAGCTACAGTTACAATTTTCAATTGAAAGTTGGTTGCTATAAGTTTGTATTATTCTGAGCTACAAGAGATGGTGGTTCCATAATTAGAAGCACTACCTGCCCGTCTGTTTAATCATTATCATCATCACAATCATTATTACCATCAACATGACCACTACCACCACCACCACCACCACCATCATCATCATCATCCACACCACCATGTGTTGTAAGCATGACATAGTGTAAATGAGGATGTAAGAGGAGAACTTCCATTTTCTCTGTTTCATCCTTGGGCTCAAGGGTTCAGGCTTTGGGTATAAAGTACTTTATCCACTGAGCTGTTTCATGCACCTGAATTCAGAAGTTATAAGCCATGCCATATTTAAATAAGTTTTCCATTTTCCTTTTTCCCTACTGTCATGTGTATAATGTAAAGGTTAGCTCTCTGGGTAATGCCCCATGCATTATTTAGTCTCCTTTTTCATATATTTTCATCCTTTTCCCCTTTGACTCCTTTCTCAATAATTGGACCTAGACCTTTTCAAGCTCACAGACTTTGTCTCATGCTTGGGCAATTCTCTTTGTCACTTTCTATTAAACTTTCCATTCTATTCATTCTATAACTCAGTTCTACAAATTCTATTATGTCCTTTTTCAGTTAAATCTGCCTTTTAAACTTCCCATGAAGCATGTGTTATTTTCATAATTTTTCTTAATTTTTCCTATATGTTCATCTAAAATTAATGAATGTATTTATTTACTCATTGTTATTTATGCATATGTGTTTGTATGTGTGCCTGCTTATTTGTAAGTGTAGCACATATAGAGAGGTGCTTGCTAAATTTTAGCATGTCTAGAACTATAGGTCCAGGAATTTCTAAGCCACTAATTTGTCTACTGGAAACTAACCTCAGAACCTGTACAAGAGCATCAAGTGCTCTTAGCTAATGCACCGTGCCTATACCCTCCAAGTTGATGACTTTTATGATTCCACTTTCATTTGTTTTGTTAATGAATATATTTATTTTCTCATTGTTATTTATGCATATGTGTTTGTATGTGTGCCTGCTCACACATTTGTCAAGAAATTGGTATATCATCATTTAACCAGAATAGGGTATAAGAAAATGACTTGCTATAATGATGATATGTGTTCTTTTACTTTTAATTTCTTATTGCCTTCATTGATATTTGTATATTCTAAAGAAAAAATTCTCATTTTGGGTGTTATGCATTACTTTCATTACAGAGTACTTTTGGTTTCCTTTTAGAGATAATTATAAGAATACCATCTGAGTCAGCTATGAGAACACACTGATGATCCAACATGTTCTATGTATGCAAATCTTGCACCTAGATTTTCACTAATAAAAGTTATTTAAGACTTTAATTTATACACCTGTACTTGTCTACAATAATGGTGAAGACTCTCAAATGTGTGGTGACAAGTGTCTGGGGCATCTCGTAATCTCTTCAGTAGGGACTCCTTTCTCTTTCTCTCATCAGCAAAGTAGAGACCAAATGTATTCCTATTTTACTGGGTCCAGCTTTTGAACCTGATGATAGTAAAATCATATGTTATGACATGCTATGCACTGTCTATGCAACCAATATAAAACAGGGACAGACAAGACAGAATGTTCTTCTAGGGTATATGGCAAGAGTGTCATCTGTAATTTTACTGCAATATTTGTAATCATATAAAATAAATGCTCATCAATGAGTCAGAGGACTACTTCCTGAAACATAGATGCATGTAGTATTTTGGAAGCATAGATGCATGTAGTATTTTGGAAGCTCCAGAATCAATGATAAAAGAACCAGTGTATAGAGTGCAGATGTGCTCAGAGAAACTGAACCTCTAGGGCATAAGTTATACTTTACTTTGTACCAGTGATGGAGATGGTGTTGGAAATGAAATATGGAAGGTAATGCCACCACTCCGTGGTCTTAAATTTAGCTAAAAAAGAAGCTACTGCAATTCTAGAGACTGACAAGTTGACTAGGTTACTTGGTAGAGGACTTGGTGTCAGAAGCTTGAATGCTACAGGGAGGGAGGTTGTAGAATCAGGGTCTGAAGTGAAGGTATACAATTGTGAAATTTCACTGATGCAGAAAATGTCAAAAATAATGCTATTCTAGGGTTCAGAGCAAATCCACATAATTATGACCTGGAATAAGGACGTGTTAGAGAGTCTACAGAAGTCATCCTAGAATATAAACACACCTAGAGATAACGGGACAGTTTTCTTGGCAGGGAAGGAAATGTGGCTGCTTTTGTCTCATCCTAACACAATGGTAATGATTCTTCATGTGAGAAGTGATCAAGAATATATGCCATCTGAAGAGAAAATGCAACATGCTGAAAACTGTCAATGTCCACTACAGAACTGAACATTGGTCATCACAGTGACATTCCCTTTGACAACAACTTTTGCCCTGCTTTTTGTTCGAAGTATGTTTATATCTGAATTCATTCTTTCCTTGTAGTTCATTGTTGTTACTCCAATTTGATAGCACAAATCTTTAAATGGAAACCAAAAGCATTTTTAGTCTTCTACCTTTTTTTTTTTTTTTTTTTTTTTTTTTTTTGAAGATAGATTTGAACTGCTGATTTGTATGGGAGACACGAAAACTACTTTCTTCTGCTCCATCATGTTTCATCATGTTTCTATTATTACAGCTCATGCTCAGAATATATATATTCTAGACATTATTTAGCTCTTCAGCTCTTTATTTCCTATGAATTGCATTGATTATCCTGGGATCTTCCTTTTGTGCTTATGAATCATTATGATATCTTGAAAAGTACCAAATAAGTTACTGCTGTTATTTTTGTTTCAGAAATATTTACAATTTTAGAGTTGGAGTCATGACATAGTGGCTAAGAGACCTTTATGCTCTTCCAGAGCATCCAAATATCTTGCCCAACCCCAAATATTGAATGGCTAACAAGTGATAGTACACCATTTTCTGAATTCTGTGACACCCAGATGATATAGTCACATAGACATCTACACATATATGTACATTAAATAAATAAATCTTTAAAGATATATGTGTACTGTTGGCCTTTGTGGTTTTATAGCTTTACTGAAGTTTAACAGTATAACTGAAAAATAATGATTTACATTTTTAAATTTCTACAATTCTACAAAGTACCTATTTTTAAAATTATCACTACAAAAGATTTTAAAAGAAAATGGAATTTGATATGGGATTTTGGATTTCTTATATAAATTCACATTGAAGTGGTTAGCACAGACAAAATAACATATATAGCCATAAGCATCAAATCACCACCTGTTGTAACCTGTTTCTTCTGCCACTCCATTATCAAGGAACCACTTATTTCCCTCTATCATTGTGGTCCTGAATTTTATATAAATCTAATGATTTTGTATATACTCAATTGGTGTATTTTTCCCATTCAATCATTTGCACCAAAATCTATATTCAAGAGAAAGGCTCTTCATCTTTTGTTCTCTCCATTAGTCTGAGCAGATGCATGAATATCTGGCACAGAAAACTAAGTATCCATTAAAACCATGGAGTAAAGATTTTATGAGATGTTGAATTCCACAAAGAGTTCTACAAGAAAGCATAATTACCCAAATATTGACATCAAATGAAATGGAAATGGAACTTTCTTTGAAGCTAATACACCTTATTTTCAATGTATTACCTATATACAATAAAAGTATATTGCCACTAGGGCAATAAAATATATATAAATTTCTGCAAAATAAAAATGACTACCTATCAAACATATAGATGAATTAAAACTGAAGTGAAGATGGAATTTGGTTTTGCATATGAACAATTACAAAACAAAAAGTCCTAGGTTTTTTTTTGTTGTCATTGCTGTTGCTGTTCTTTTGAAAGTCAATACAATAAGCAGAAGTACCTAATTTTCAGTTACCAACACCATGCTAGCTTAAAATTGTATTTACATTTGTCTTGAATCAGTGTCTGCTCACATCTGCAATTCAGGGTAATTATACTCTCATTTATCAGGTATTATATCATTTTATGAATGTTTGGTTATTAAATGTTTGATTCTTTCTTACATTTTTACTTCATAGTGTTGTGTAAATTATCATTATCTTGAATGTTTATTGCCTATATTTTGGATTTCATCATAGAAGGATTTTTCAGTCTTACTATTCTAGAGAATTTTAATATCTAGCATTTTCTGAAATATATTGAATTCTAAGAATTATTTCATATTGATAATATGGCCATTGTTTAATTATACATTTTAAAATTACTCTTAGCTTTGAAAACCAGTGCATAATTTGATGGGTGTTTCCATTATGAAATACCACTTCAACTGATATTTAAATTATGGTCACTCAAGGTCAAACTCAATATACATACTGGGCAAGATATGAGTTCATTTATCATGCTAGCTACCACAATAACTTTTAATTTGAGAACAGGTCATTCTTTTGGACCTGAAAGATATATCTGATTTTTACAATGATTAGTGCATGGCATTTCTTAGAAAATCTAGCAAATGTGGAGCTATTGCTCTTAATTGCCCAACAGAAATTGATGGCAAGACCCTTAGACTAAATACAAAATGTATTTTGGAAATAAGGCATGGAGACCTAAGGTTGGTAGTAAATAAGAAGCTTCCTTCCTGTTGCTAGGTGTTATAGATCCAGAAGATGAAAGCTACAAGGGAAACATTTAATCAACAATATTACCCAGCTATCTCACCTTTCAGTTATAATAATGACCAGTATGGTAAGATATGCCACCATTTTAAAGGTTGCACAAATGTTATGAGAGTAGCCAATCACTTATTAAACACTAGATTTAAAGACCACCCCAGTAGATGAAAAATCAACCCTATAAGCCAAGAACCTGTATATATATATATATATATATATATATATATATATATATATATATGAATGACAGTGGTCTTACTGTCTATGATCCAGGCAATCCACCAATGACCAAGAATACAGTAGTTGTTCACACACACAAGGCTGAATATCTCTGCTCATTTTCATTGTTTGCCAGAATCCTAAAGAAGTAGGTTCCGATGCCTAGGATGGACTTGCAAATGATGGCCAAAATAAAAAAATAAAAAAATAAAAAAGATCTTCCCATCAAAAAGAACCAGATTAGAACTGAGTAATATTCCTACATCAAGTGATTCAATTGAGAAAAATTCCTTTAGAGGTATGCACAGAAACTATGGTTTTAGTTTATTCCCAATGCAGTCAAGTTTACAACCAAGTATAGCCATCACAGAACCCATACTTGGACATGTCATCAGCCTAAATGGTGAGCCATTTGTGCTGAATAAACATGCTTCTAAGTTCCAAGCTCTAAAACAAAATATTACTTCTGCTTTCAGACCTCATCAGAATATCTTATTTGTACAATTGATAGCAGTTACCAGAGATGTCCACAGCTGGTCAAGGGCTGGGAAGGTATCTATGGAGTTCTCATACACAAATGTGGTGTATATGTCACACCTTTGCACTCCTGAAGTAAAATTGCATGTAAATGACTGCAGAAACATTGTAAGATCCAGAATTTGATGAAAATTGTGGCTTTTAAAGACCACAGGATGACTGAATTAAAAAACTTACAATCTCTGCTTACCAGTACAAGATTATCACAAAATCAAGCTGGCCAATTTCCAGATTGGAGGAGAAAAGGCTCAAAGCTCCCACCTTCAGTTGAATATACATTGATATTCTATGGGTTTGTGGCAAAGGAGAGCCAGTTTTATTTAAAACCCAAACCCATGAATATATGGCAACACAAATTGGACTCAAAGATGTATTAAAAGAACAGTCAGGACAGCTCAAAGAATTAATAATACTATTATGTAAAAAATTTAAAAAGAATATTCACTTCCCTCTACATCTCAAACACCATAAAGAGATTCTTAATCCTTTCTGAATCATAATATCCAAATTAAAGGACATAAAAAGGAAAGTATGACTATTTTGTTAATAGTATCTAATTAAATATTCATGACATTCCTCCTGGATTATGACACTTGATGGAAAATAAACATTGATTCATTTAAATTATGTATAATAGTAAAAAAGAGATTAGTTCTTTGTGAAGTGACATCTTATGTAGTGTTAAAAGGCAGATAAACACTATATAACTATGTCCTTGATCAGGAATAAGAAAGAGAGTTTTAAATGGAGGTAGGGCATATGGAAGAATTCAATAAGCCTTTAGGAAGTGGAAGAATTTAATAAACCTTTAGGAAGTGACAGTGCATAATTTGAGATGCAAATGCTATGTAGAAAGTGGGAACACGTGGGTTTAATGTCATACAACAAGCTTCAAAACAGAATTAAAGTTTAAAGATATAAAACACGCTTCTATGTTTCTAGATCTAAAACAAAAGATTACTTTTTAACAGAGAAAATTATTTTTCAGAAGAGATTGAATGTGGATTTTAAAGAGTTAAAAGAGGACAGACATTCATTTTGAAACTTAACAGAGAAGCAACAGAATGGCAACACAGAGGTTGGTTTTGCTTTTGTGATTTTTTTTTATGATTTCTTTTTTTAATTGGATATTTTATTTATTTACATTTCAAATGTTGTCCACTTTCCCAATTTCCCCTCCAGAGACACCCTATCACAGAGTTTTAAATGAAGTAATTGTGAAACTGGCTTATATACTTTAGGGATCCTACTATGTAGAGAGAACAGTTTGGGGACTCTTAAGTATGTAGTTAGTACTGGTGGAACTATAAAAAGAAAAGAGGTTAGAGAAAAAAACAGAATGTATATCCACTAATAACTTTTTATTGATTATGAGGAAGAGGAAGAAAACACAGTAGTGATTAAGGCAGTAGAATATATTTTTAGTATTTTCTTGAAGAGCTATGATACAATTACATTATGAGAATTATCTACTACCACTTGGACTTATGAGAAACATATGTACTCAGGAGAAATAAAATTGGAAGTCATCAGACAAAGATAATAAGTAAATTCAAGGAGCACAGTGGTTTAGATCTCTAGCGACCATAGTGAGAATATACAAACAGATAGTAGTGACACCTAATGACAACAAGCCTGAATGATGACAGAAAAATGGCGTAGGTCTTATAATTGCATAGCAACAGCATATCCTTTCCTATACTTCAGGAAAATAAAACAGCTTTTCAATACTGACTCATGATACTTTTATTTTTTCAGTATTTGCAAGTGTGAGAAATAAACCGAATTTAATTTCTTCATATTCCCAATACCTTCCTGAAAGGGGAAAACTAAATCTTTCATACAAATATTTTTTTAAGCTAGATGTCAGACTGGATTTCAAACAAATATACAAATTGATTCTTGAACTACATCAAAAGTGCTTAACTGAAAAAAAAAATAAATAAAATTAAGCCGATTTTTAAAAAACATTTTGTAGCAGAAATAAGAAGACAGATTTGAATGTACGTTCTGTACACTGTTATTGCCTTCACTGATTTCCTTTTTTTTTTTCTTCCCCATTTTTCCCTTCTCAGAGCTGAAATTCAATTTAAAGGAAAGTTAGGATGAATGAAGCATTGGTTCTAGGCAGTGCCTCACCAACATACTCAGTGTTTTCAATGACCAATTTTTCACTACTTTTGAAGGGAATAAAATATTAGTATTCACCTCACATTGGAAGGAAGCTGAAAAAGCACAGTTACACTTCTCCGTTGGCTTGTTTTATTTATTTATTTTTATTTGAAGTGTAAGTTCACAAACTGTAACTGTTGAGGAGAATACAAAATGCAAAGGATGAAACTAAAGTTTTCTTTCCTCTATTAAACTCAAGTTTCACTTATTAGAAATTTATATATAGAAAGTTTTACGTCGACTTCGCAATGCTTCCTTTTAATTGGTCAAGTGTTAAGTCACAAAGCATTGTTGTTATACTATAGGAGGAGAGACAGAGCAAGGAAGAGAGTATCTGCCTCTATTCATATATTAATCTTACTGAGATTTAATTTGTACTAAATAATATCTTTGTCAATTTTCAAGATATGTAATATATATATATCCCCATTACTTTAACTTGCATCTTTTCTTAAGTTCCACCCATTTCTGTTAACCTACCCTTTTCCTTTAAGCCACTCTTCCATGTTCATGTCCTTTTGTTTTCTCTCCGACTCACTGAATATAACCAGAGCTCGCTGTGTGACCACTGTTTAGAACTAACCATTGCAGCTGTGATTTGCTCAAGTGTATAAAACCAAAATCAAGAGTGTGTCCCCCAGATAATCAACCACTAGCCAGCATTTTAGTAAGGAACTAGAGCCCTATGAGGCCCCACCTAAATTATGTTTAACTGATAGCAGGTCCTGTTTTGTACAGGTCAAGTGTAGACAACTACAGCTTCTATAAGATCAGGATAGCAGTATAGACATGTCAGAGAGCACTCCTTCATCTTTTAATTCTTAAAATGTTTCTACTCCCTGTTTAATAGTATGCCTGAGCCCTAGAATGCATGATAAAAAATGTCATGAACATTAATGAAAAAATAATCAATAAAATACTCTCAAAATAAATCCAGTTTTACACACACACACGAACACACACACACACACACAAACACAGACACACACACAAACACAGACACACACACACATACATACACACACACATACACACACACACACACACACACACACACACGATTAAGCAGACTTCACACGATTAAGCAGGCTTCATCTTAGACATACAGGAATGGTTCAATATATGGAAATTGATCAGCTTAGTCCACCATATAAACAAATTGATAGAAAAAAAAATCACATAATCATCTTCTTACATGATGAAAAGACCTTTGACAAAAACTCACAACCCTTTATGCTAAAAATATTAGAAAGACTAAGGCCATAAGACACAGGCTTAACAATATTCAAAGCAATATATAGAAAGACAATAGTCAACAAAATGCTATATGGAAAGAAACTAAAAGTAATTCCACTAAAATCAGTGATTAGATGAGGCTGCCAACTCTCTCCTATATATTCAATACATTATTTGACTTTCTTTTTATCTTTTCTTTTTTTAAAATTTGTTGTTTTTTATTTTAGTTTATTAGATATTTTCTTCATTTATATTTCAAATGCTATCCCCAAAGCCCCAGATACCCTTCCCCCTCCATGCTCCTCAATGCACCCACCCCAGCTTCCTGGCCCTGGCATTCCTCTGTACTGGGGCATATGACCTTTACAAGACCAAGGGCCTCTCCTCCCATTGATGGCCAAGTAGGCCTTCCTCTGCCACATATACAACTAGAGACACGAGCTCTGGGGGTACTGGATAGTTCATACTGTTGTTCCTCCTATAGGGTTGCAGACCCCTTTAGCTCCTTGGGTTCTTTCTCTAGCTCCTTCATTAGGCCCTGTGTTCCATCCAATAGATGACTGTGAGCATCCACTTCTGTATTTGCCAGACACTGGCACAGCCTCACAAGAGAGAGCTATATCAGGGTCCTGTCAGCAAAATCTTGCTGGCATAAGCAATAGTGTCTGGATTTGGTGTTGTTTGTGGGATGGATTCCCAGGTGGGGCAGGCTCTGGATGATCCTTCCTTCTGTCTCAGCTCAGAACTTTGCCTCTATAACTCCTTCCATGGGTATTTTGTTCCCTATTACAAGAATGAACAAAGTATCCACACTTTGGTCTTCCTTCTTTTTGAGTTTCATGTGTTTTGCAAATCGTATCTTGAATATTCTAAATTTTTGGGCTAATATCTGCTTATCAGTGAGTGTATATCTAGTGACTTCTTTTGTGATTGGGACACCTGCCTTGCAAGAGGAAAGCTTGCCTGAAGAGAGTGCTCTGACCAAGGGGAAGAAGGGGAGAATTGGATTCCCAGGAGTGCTGACAGAGGCTAACAGAATCAGAGGAGGATCAAACTCCAGCCAGAGACAGCTTGAAAATTAACACCAGAGATTTCCAGATGGTGAAGGGAAATGTAAGAATCTTACTAACAGAAACCAAAAACATGGGGCAACATCAGAACCTAGTACACCCACCGCAGCAAGTTCTGGATACCCCAATACACACGAAAAGCAAGATGTGGATTTAAAATCATATCTCATGATGGTGGTAGAAGGTTTAAAGAAGGACATTAATAACTAACTAAAAGAAATGCAGGAGAACAATGCTAAACAAGTAGAAGCCCTTAAAGAGGAAGTACAAAAATCCCTCAAGTAATTACAAGAGACCACTGCTAAACAGGAAGAAGTCCTTAAAGAACTAACACTGCTAAACAGCTAGAAGAAACACAAAAATCACTTAAAGAATTACAGGAAAAAACTGCTAAACAGCTAGAAGAAACACAAAAATCACTTAAAGAATTACAGGAAAATACAACCAAACAGAGGAAGGAATTGAACAAAACCATTAAGGATCTGCAAAAGGAAGTAGAAACAATTATGAAAATCCAAAGGGAAACAATTGGGGACATAGAAAGCCTAGGAAAGTAATCAGGAATCATAGATGTGAGCATCAGCAATAGAATACAAGGGATGGAAGAGAGAATCTCAGGAACAAAAGATTCCATAGGGAACATGGACACAACAATCAAAGAAAATGCAAAATGCAAAAAGATCCTAACTCAAAATATCCAGGAAATCCAGGACACAATGAGAAGACCAAACCTTCGAATAATAGGAGTAAATGAGAATGAAAATTTTCAACTTAAAGGGCCTGCAAATATCTTCAACAAAATTATAGAAGAAAACTTCCC
>NC_034591.1:40831313-40833570 GCF_900095145.1 Mus pahari
CCTATAGGTGGAACAATAATATGAACTAATCAGTACTCCCAGAGCTCGTGTCTCTAGCTGCATATATAGCAGAAGACGGCCTAGTTGGCCATCATTGGGAAGAGATGCCCCTTGGTCTTGCAAACTTTATATGCCCCATACAGGGGAACGCCAGGGCCAAGAAGTGGGAGTGGGTGGTCAGGGGAGCAGGGTGTGGGGAGTGTATAGGGGACATTCGGGATAACATTTGAAATGTAAATGAAGAAAATATCTAATAAAATAAATTAAAAAAAAAAGAATTTCATCATGTCATTGTTTTTAATAGCTGAGTAGTACTCCATTGTGTCAAAGTACCACTTTTTCTGTATCCATTCCTCTGTTGAGGGACATCTTGGTACTTTCCAGCTTCTGGCTATTATAAAAAGGCTACTATGAACATAGTGGAGCATGTGTCCTTATTAAAAGTTGGAACACCTTCTGTGTGTATGGCCAGGAGAAGCATTGCTGGATCTTCTGGTAGTACGATATCCAGTTTTTTGAGGAACCACCAGAGTGACTTTCAGAGTGGCTGTACCAGCTTGAAATCCCACCAGCAATGGAGGAGTGTTCCTCTTTCACCACATCCTTGCCAGCATCTGCTGTCACCTGAATTTTTGATCTTAGCCATTCTGACTGGTTTGAGGTGGAATCTCAGATTTGTTTTGATTTGCATTTCCATGATGATTAAGGATGTTGAACACTTTTTTCAGATGCCATTCGGTATTCCTCAGTAGAGAATCTTCGTTTTGCTCTGTACCCCTATTTGTAATAGAGTTATTTGATTTTCTGGAGTCCATCTCTTGAGTTCTTTGAAAATATTGAATATTAGTCCCCTATCTATTTTAGGATTGGTAAAGATCGTTTCGCAATCTGTTGGTGGCCTTTTTGAATTATTGACAGTATCTTTTGCCTTCAAGAAGCTTTGCAATTTTATGAGGTCCAGTTTATTGATTCTTCATCTTACAGCACAAGCCATTGATTTTCTGTTCAGGAATATTTCCCCTGTGCCCATATCTTTAAGGTTTTTCCCCACTTTCTCCTCTGTAAGTTTCAGTGTCTCTGATTTTATGTGGAGTTTCTTGATCCACATAGACTAGACCTTAGTACAAGGAGATAAGAATGGATCGATTCAGATTCTTCTAAGTGATAACTGCCAGTTATGCCAGCACCATTTGTTGAAAATGCTGTCTTTTTTCCACTGGATGGCTTTAGCTCCTATGTCAAAGATCAAGTGACCATAGGTATGTGGGTTCATTTCTGGATCTTCAATTCTATTTCACTTGTCTACCTGTCTGTTGCTGTACCAGTACCATGCAGTTTTTTTGTTTGTTTGTTTTTTTTTTTTTTTTTTTTTTTTTGTTCTTTTGTTTTGTTTTTTATCACAATTGCTCTGTGGTACAGCTTGAGGTCAGGCATGGTGATTCCCCCAGAGTTTCTTTTATTGTTGAGAAAGTTTTTGCTATCCTGGGTTTTTTGTTATTCCAGGTGAATTTGCAAATTGCCTTTCTAACTCAGTGAAGAACTCAGTTGGAATTTTGATGGGGATTTCCTTGAATCTGTAGATTGCTTTCAGCAAGATACCCATTTTTACTATATTGATCCTGCCAATACATGAGCATGGGAGAACTTTACATCTTCTGAGATCTTCTTTGATTTCTTTCTTCAGAGGCATGAAGTTCTTATCACACAGATCTTTCACTTCCTTAGTCATAGTCACACCAAGGTTTTTTATATTTTTTGTTACTATTGTGAAGGGTGTTGTTTCCCTAATTTCTTTCTCATCCTGTTTATCCTTTGTGTAGAGAAATGCCCTTGGTTTGTTTGAGTTAATTTTATATCTAGCTACTTCACTGAAGCTGTTTATCAGGTTTAGGAGTTCTCTGGTGGAATTTTCAGGATCATGCATATATACTATCATATCATCTGCAAGTACTGATATTTTGGCCTCTTCCTTTCCAATTTGTATCCTCTTGATCTCTTTTTATTGTCTAATTCCTCTGGCTAGGACTTTGAATACTATATTGAATGGGTAGGGAGAAAATAGGCAGCCTTGTCTAGTCCCTGATTTTAGTGGGATTGCTTCCAGCTTCTCTCCATTCATTTTAATGTTGGCTACTGGTTTGCTTATATTATGTTTAGCTATGGGCCTTGAATTCCTGAACTTTCCAAGACTTTTATCATGAAGGGGTGTTAGATTTTGTTGGGTTTTTATGTGGTTTAGGTATCAGAGTAATTGTGG
>NC_034591.1:40833980-40843507 GCF_900095145.1 Mus pahari
GATGTTTTGGATTTCCTCATGTTCTGTTGTTATGCCACCCTTTCCATTTCTGATTTTGTTTTTTTGCCAGAACAATAAGACAACTAAATAGATAAGAAGATACAAATCAGAAAAGAAGAAGTCAAAGAATCATTATTTGTGGATCATATGATAGTATACATAAGTGACTCCAAAAATTATACCAGAGAACTCCTACAGCTAATAAACACATTAAGCAAAGTGGATGTATAGAAAATTAACTCAAAGAAATAACTTTCCATCCGTTATACAAATTATAAAGTGCTGAGAAATAAATTAGGGAAAACACCTTTTACAAAGCAATAAATAATATAAAATTTCTAGGTTTAATTCTAATCAAGCAACTGAAAGTTCCATATAACAAGAACTTCAAGTCCCCAAAGAAACTAATTGAAGAAGATATCCGAAGACCGAAAGATCTTTCATGTTCATGGATAGATAAGATTAATATAGTGAAAATTGTCATCTTACCAAAACCAATCTACAGATTCAATGCAACCCCCATTAAAATTCCAACACAAATTTTATAGATTTTGAAAGAGCAATTCTCAACTTCATAAGGAAAAATAAAAAAAAAAAACCTCAGTATTCCCCAAATAATCATAAACAATAAAAGAATTCTAGGAGGAATCACCATCACTGACCTCAAGCTGCAAGTGTAGAACAATGTTAAAACTTCATGGTATTGGACAGAAACAGACACATTGATCTATGCAATTTAATCAAAGACCAAAAATATTATTGCATTGATCTATGCAATATAATCAAAAACCCACACGCAGATGGGCATTTTATTTTTTAATCACAAAGCCAAAATTATGCAATTGAAATAAGAAAGCATCTTCAACAAATGATGCTGGTCTAACTGGATGTTTTCATGTAGAAGAATGAAAATACATCCATATTTATTACCTTGCACAAAGCTCAAGTCCAAGTGGATCAAGGATGTCAACATAAAACCTGATAGAGTAAATATCACAGAAGAAAAAGTAGGAAAGTATCTTGAAAGCATTGGTATAGGAGAAAGTTTCCTGAGCAGAACATTAGTGACTCAGGCTCTAAGACCAACAATTGCTAAATGTGACCTCATGAAACTGAAAACTAAACTTTCAAAACAAACTTTCAATAGTACAAAACGGCAGACTATATATTGGGAAAGCATCTTCACTATCACTACATCTGACAGAGGGATAATATCTAAAATTTATAAGGAAATCAAGAAGTTAGATACCAATAACCCAAATAACCCAATTTAAAACAGAAAGAGCTAAACAAAGATTCTCAACAGAGGATTCTCAAATGGCAGTGAAGCACTTAAAGAAATGTTCAAAAATCCAAGGTTCCATCTTAGACCCACCAGGATGGCTAAGAAACGCATAAGATATCACTTGCTAGAGAGAAAATAGAACAAGGGGAAAACTCCTCCATTGCTAGTAGGAATGTAAACTTCTGCAACCACTTTGAAAATTAATTTAGTCATTTATCAAAAAACTGAGAATAGTTCTACCTCAAGATCTAGCTATACTACTCTTGGGCACATCCCCAATAGACGCTCCACCAACTAACAAAAACATTTGCTCAACAATGTTCAAAGCAGCTTTATTTGTAATAGCCAGAAACAAGTAAAAACCTACATATTCTTCAACTAAAGAATGAATAAAGATTTGTGGTTCATCTGTGCAATGGAATATTATTCAGCTATTAAAATCAAAGACATCACTGATTTTGCATATAAATAGATGGAACTTGAGAATATTATCTTGATTGAGGTAGCCAACCCCAACAGGACAGCCATGTTATATACTAATTTGTAAGTGAATAGTATCATAAAATACAGTATACACATGCTACAATCCATAGACAGAAAGAAACTAAACAAGGAGGAAGACACAAACAAGGATGCTCAGTCTCACTTAGAAGGGGGAATAAAATAGTCATAAGAGGCAGATGGAGGGAGGGAGCTGGTTGAGAGTTGGGATGGGGAGTGAAATTGAGGGTTCTGGAACATATGTGTGGAGGGACAGGAGAGATAGACAGGTGGCCAAGAGAATGAATGGAAATCTGTAACTGATGGAGGCAAGGAGGTAGTGGTCATCTCTAGGAAGAGACAGAGCCCTGGGTAAAAGGAGTCACCCAGAAATCATTATGCTTCTGTTAGTCATGTTTTCTATTTCTGCACCAACACCCTGATCAAGAATCAGGTTGGAATGAAAAGGGTTTATTCAACTTACATATAGACATTGCTGTTCATCACTAAAGGAAGTCAAGACTGGAGCTCAAGTAGGTCAGGAAGCAGGAGCTGATGCAGAGGCCATGAAGGGATATTTCTTCCTGGATTGCTTCCCCTGCCTTGCTCAGCATATTTTCTTAAAGAACCCTGAACTACCAGCCCAGGGATGGTACCACCCACAAGGGGACCTCCCCTCTTGATCACTAATTGAGAAATGCCTTACAGGTGGATCTCATCTAGGTATTTCCTCAACTCAAGCTCCTCTCTCTATGATAACTCCCGGTTGTGTCAAGTTGACACACAAAACCAGCCAGTACACACAGCCCTGAAGATATGGAACTTGAGAAAGCTATGATCTCCTATGACCAATCAGGAACCCCCATGTAGTGTTAGGGACACCTCCTTACCCACAAAACTTTTGACCCCCAAATTTTCCTATCTATAAGAAATGCATTGCCAGTGCATGGATCTGAGACTAGAGAAATGGCTAACAAATAACAGGCCCAACTTGATTCCCATCCCATAAGATGTCCATAAATGAATGGGTGACCAGTCCCATTCCTAAATCCATCCTTCGTTAGGTAGTCTATTGATATTGGTTACATCCAGTGGATGCTTGCACCCATGTTCTCTTGGACGGGGGTACCATAGGATATTTCAAGATTGAAAGTTGTACTCATGTGTCTATAAGGAAGTTTATTAGCTTCCCCTTCTTCACCTTTTGGGTTAACCAGGACTCCTGGAGGTATAGGAATCCTGATAATCCCAAATACTTAGTTCTTGCTTTTTAGAATATTAGGCTTTTCTCCTTTTAGTCTTTGGTTGACTTTGGCTGAGACCTCATAACTAAGATGGGAGCACAAATCCACTTTGGCTCTGATGGAGTGCAAGTTTTAATGACTCTATACTTATCTTGACTGTGGCATTAGAGGAAGAATCTATGCCACATCCTCTCTGAACTTTGACAAAGACTCCAAATGGAGAAGTTCTGGGAAGAGATTCCATGGGTATGGGTGGACAAAAATCCCATGGGGCTAGTCAAACATTAAGCCACAATCCTTTTAAAACTAAAGCCAGAGCCAGTTCAGCCAGAGTCTGCCAATACTCCATGCCCCTGGAGGCAAAATTAGGAATAATGCCATACCTAGACCAACTCTGGGAACAAGCAATACTAGTTCCTTGTGAGTTAGCCTGGAACACCCCTCTCTTACCAGTGAGAAAACCACATTCCAATGACTACCAACCAGTGCAGGACTTAAGAGAAGAAAAAAAGGGGGGGGGGTAAGAAGACCCTACTGTGTCCAACCCATACACCTTGCTGAGCAGTCTGCCACCTAACTGAATGTTTACATAATTCTGGACCTCAAGAATGCTTTCTTCATCTTGCCACTAGCTCAGCTAGTCAGCCCAAATTTGCCTTCAAATGGAGCAACCCAGAACATGGCTTTAATGGACTGTTAACATGGACTGGATTGCCACAGGGATTTAAAATTTTCCCTACCTTTGATCAGGCACTGCATGAAGATCTGGGTGAATAATGGCAGGCCCACCCCCAAATTACTCTCTTGTAGTTTGTTGATGATCTCCTTATATCTTCCCCAGATAAAGACACTTGACATTTGGGGACTGCCACATTTTTCAGAGAACTGGACTAGATTAGTTATCAGGTGTCTTTAAAAACAGCAGAGCTCTGCTGAAAGGAGATATTTTACCTAGGGTATATACTCAAGGGGTGACAACATCTGGTGTCTTAGGCTTAAAAAGAGAAGAAGCTCAACTTTCCTGTACCCGAGTCTCAGCATTAAATGTGTGAGTTCTTGGTCTCAGCAGGGTTCTGTAGACTTTGAGTGCCAGGATTTACTGAGATTGCTAGGCACCTCTATGAGGCCACTAGGAGGCAGGAAAATACCTTAAATTGGACTCCTGAGATGGAGAAAGGTTTCCACAGGCTCAAGGAAATTGTCATGGTAGTAGTCAAGAAGCCACTGGAATGTATCATCCCCAGGCATGGATCTCCTTCATTGATATTATCTGGCAATGGGCAGACCTTCATCTTTTAGGTAACATAGTCTCTAATTAAAATTATGGGGACAGATTCATCGTGCCGACCATCCTCAGAGCTAGACAGGTAGAAATAATGAATTAGAACCTAAAAGAGACATTAATTAAATGAACTCTAGAAACTGGTGGTGACTGGATGGTTCTCCTTCTCTACACCTAATACAAGCCTAGACATACCCCTACTCTAGGCCTAACTCCCTTTGACTTACTATATGGGAGAATGGGAGACATCTCCCCCCACACACACACATACCTCACCACCACCACCATCACCTAACTTTCAACTTGAAATTCTTGTAGAGTATGATCATTAAAACTTTCTGGAGTCTATGCAGGATCTCTATAGGGTGCAGACACAAATATAGCCAAGCATCCTTCAAATCTTTGAGTCTGCATTCCCTCCTAATCCCCATTGCTTTGGGCAAGTTGAAAGTTTGCATTAAGAGATGCAATCACAAAAACCTTGAACCATGCTGGATAGGTCTGTACACAGGGATCCTGATGACAACCATAGCTGTAAAATTTGAAGGAATAAAAACATGGATTCATCACTTTCATGTCAAACCTCAGGACTAGAGAAGACCGAGCAATTGCATCCTCTATGAGAGAGAGTTCCAAACCAATCTGAGGCATCAGCATGGAAACTCCTGTGACACTCAGGATCTTCTAAAGTTAAGACTTTATAAATTCTGATGTTTACTATTCTAGCACTGACTTAAGCTGATGATAGCCACAAGGAGCCACTTAATATCAGCTGGCTGATTACTAACATTGCTACAGGCACCAAAGTTTACTCCTTCTATGAGTCTTCTTATAAGGTTTCTCAAAGAACATTTGTCCACAGTCCAACTTATGGTTTTAAAATCTCAATATCAAACCCCTAACACCCTAAAACGATTTGAGAAGGAGCCAAACTAAAGGGGCAAATGTGAGGTCTAAAAATGTTAGAATTAGAAAAGTTTCAGTTTCCCAGAGAAGCAGGCAAGGTTTCCGAGGAAAACTTCAAACAAGGGTCATTAATCTATGACAGCAATGGCCCTGACTTCCAACTGGGATAGATAACAAGTCCAAGAGCTGAGTTAGTTCCTGAAAATTGTCTAAGGCCTGACCAATATAGCAAACAACTAAAAATGTACTAATATGTCTGCTGCCAACCTAACCAATCATATTAGAAGTTACCTAGTTGTCCCTTGAAATCAACTAACTGTACTTAAAAGGAGTATGAGAACTCACCTCAGGTTCTCCATTTTATATGAATGGATGCTCTCCCACCCGCACAAATGCATGCTGCTTGTTTCTGCAAAATAAACACTCTCTGCTTTTGCATAATATCTGAGTCTGGGGTCATCCTTCATCGACTCTCAGACCCTTACAATATGTATAAATATAGTCATGCATGCATAAGGTAGCAATTAGTATAAAAGGAAAGCCACACATTTGAAGGAGAGTTAAGAGAAGTTGAAGGAGAGTCAGGAGAGTTGAAAGGGTTTGAATGGAGGAGAGGGAGAGAAGAAATGTTAAAATTAAATTATAATCACAAAAATAAAAACAGAGATTTATTTAAAATCATTTATTCTCCATTAGAAATTAACAGATCACTGGTGGACAGTTTTTTTGGTATAAGAATTTTTCATTGAGTGTTACATCTGTTCTCTCAACAGAGACTAATTATATAAAAATAAATGAAAATACTATTACCTTTCAAAAGTGTTTTTCTAAGAACATAAACTTCAGTTCAACATAAGCTCTTTAGTTAATTTCTTTAATGCAATGGTCATTTACCAAAGAAACTGAAGTTCACTTTAAAGCTAAAAATGAAACTCTTTATGAGCTACCATACAAACTAATTCACTACAGAAATTATACCATAATGAATGAGAGTGTTATTATAATATGAACTTCACTTCACCTAGCCTGTGTACATCAACACTGCAAAAGAGTAAATCCATCTCTTAGTTGACTTTCTAAATGTAGAAGGGACCAAAAGCAATTGTCTTATTTTTTGTCTTTTATTTATTTATTTTTTACACTAGAAATTTTATCCCCTGACCATCTATTCACCCTATGACTGTTACACATCCCATACCTCCTCCCACGTACCTGATTCACAAGTATGTCTCCACCCCCAACCCCCACACAACCAAACATCTAAACTCCCTGGGGCCCACTGTCTCTTAAGGGTTAAGTACATCTTCTCTGACAGAACACAGACCCAGCAGTCCTCTGTTGTATATATGTTAGGGGCCACATATCAGCTGGTGTATGCTGCCTGTTTGAAAGATCTCAAGGGTCCAAGTTAATTGAGACTGCTGGTCCTCCTACAGGGTCTCCCTCTGCATCAACTTCTTTCAGCTTTTCCCTAACTCAACCTCAGGGGTCAGCAGCTTCTTTCCATTGATTGGGTGCAAATATCTGCCTCTGACACTTCCAGCTACTTGTTGGGTCTTGCAGAGTGTGGTCATGATAGGTCCCTTTTTATGAGTGCTCTACAGCCTCAGTAATATTGTCAGGTCTTGGGGCCTCCCCTTGAGCTGGATCCCATTTTTGGCCTCTCTCTTGACCTTCTTTTCCTCAGGCCCCTCTCTAATTCTATCCCTGCAGTTCTATCAGACAGGGACAATTATGGCAACCCCATCCCTCACTTGATGCCCTGTCTTCCTGCTGAAGGAAAGATCTGTAAGTTCCCTCTCCCTACTATCACACATTTCATCTAAGGTCACTCCCTTTTAGTCCTGAGAGTCTCTCATCTCCCAGGTCTCTGGTCTACTCTGGAGGCTTCCCCCAACCTCCTAAATCCCAAAGTGGCCTGTTTCCATTCTTTCTGCTGACACTCAAGGCTTCAGTATTTTTCCCTCACCAAATAAAAGATCTGGTTCCCCTCTTATTGTCCCCACCCCTCAACTTTCGCTCCCAGGTCCCTCCCTCTCACCCCTTTGTGATTGCTTTCTTCTCCCTCCCAAGTAGGATTGAGGTGCCATAGCTTGGCCCCTTCAGCTGGTTGAATATTTTGAGTTCTGTGGAATATATCTTGATTATTCTTTACTTTCTTTTCTTTTGTTTTTTTTTTTCTCTTTTCTTTTCATTTTCTTTTTGGCTAATATCAACTTATTAGTGAGTGAATTCCACGCATGGCCTTTTGGGTCTGAGTTATCTCACTCAGGATGATATTTTCTAGTTACATCCATTTGCCTGTAAAACGCAGAATGTCATCATTCTTAATAGCTGTGTAGTACTCCATTGTGTAAATGAACCACATTTTCGTCTCTTTTTTTTTTCTATTTTTTTCTTTTTTGAGGAATTAATGGTCTTTATTGTCTATTTGTTATTTCTTGTAGAATTTCTTTTATTTTATTAAATATTTTCTTTATTTGCATTTTAAATGTTATCTGCTTTCCTAGTTTCCCCTCCGAAAATCTCCTATCCCCTCAATCCATTATTCTGTCATGGGACAACTGGGTTGTTTCCAGATTTTGTCTATCACAAATAAGGCCGCTATAAACATATTGGAACAGGTGCCCCTGTGACATAATGGGACAACTTTTGGGTATATTCCCAAGAGGGGTATTGATGGGTCTTAAGGTAGATCTATTTCCAATTTCCTGAGGAACCTCCAGATTGATTTCCAGAGTAGTTGTACCAGTTTGCAGTCCCACAAGCAATGGAGGAGAGTTCCTTTTTCTCCACATCCTTGCCAACATGTGTTGTCACCTGAGGTTTTGATTTTAGCCATTCTGATTGGTGTAAGGTGGAATCTCAGGGTCATTTTAATTTGCATTTCTCTGATCACTAAGGACTTTGAGCATTTATTTAGGTGCTTCTCAGCCAACTGAGATTCCTCTGTGGTGAATTCTTGATTTGCTCCTGTACCCCATTTTTTGATTCGGTTGTTCGTTTTTTTTGGTGGTTAGCTTCTTGTGTTCTTTATATTTTTTGAATATTAGCCTTCTATTAGATTTGGGGTCAAGTGAAGATTTTTTTCCCCAATCTTTATGTTGCCTATTTGTCTCAAAGACTATGTCCTTTGCCTTACAGAAGCTTTCCAGTTTCATGAGGTCCCATTTGTCAATTCTTGATCTTAGAGTGTGAGCCATTGGAGTTTTGATTAGGAACTTTCCTCCTGTGCCAATGAGTTAAAGGCTCTATCCTACTTTCTCTTCTATTAGATTCCGTGTATCTGGTTTTACATTGATGTCCTTGATCCACTCTCTCCATTTTCCGAGATCTTCAATTTCTTTCTTGAGAGACTTGAAGTTATTGTCATACAGGTCTTTCACTTGTTTGGTTAGAGATACCCCAAGATATTTTTTAGAATGTGTGGCTTTATGTAGAGAATTATTTCCCTAATTTCTTTTTTTTCCAACTTTTTATTAGATATTTTCTTCATTTACATTTCAAATGCTATCACAAAATTACCATCTACACTTCCCACTCCCTACTCCCTTATGCGCAGTCTCCTACCTTTTTTGTTTGTTTGTTTGGTTCATTTATTTTTTTTTTTTTTCTGAGACAGAGTGTCTCTTTATAACCCTGTCACTTTGTAGACCAGGCTGGCCTTGAACTCAGAAATCTGCCTGCCTCTGTCTCCCACTCAAGCTTCTTGGCCCTGGCGTTCCCCTGTACTGGGGCATATAAAGTTTGCAAGACAAAGGGGCATCACTTACCAATGATGGCAGACTAGGCCATCTACTGCTACATATGCAACTAGAGACATGAGCTATGGGGGTACTGGTTACTTCATATTGTTGTTCCACCTATAGGGTTGCAGACTGCTTCTGTTCCGTGGGTACTTTCTCTAGCTCCTCCATTGGGGACCCTGTGCCCCATCCAATAGCTGACTGTGAGCATCCACTTCTGTATCTGCCAGGCACTGGCATAGCCTCACCAGAGACAGATATATCAGGGTCCTTTCAGCAAAATCTTGCTGGCATGTGCAATAGTTTCTGCATTTGGTGGCTGATTATGGGATGGATCCTCAGGTGGGATAGACTCTGGATGGTCCATCCTTTCATCTTAGCTCCAAACTTAGTCTCTGTAACTCCTTCTGTACTGGCTAGCTTTGTGTCAACTTGACACAGCTGGAGTTATCACAGAGAAAGGAGCTTTAGTTGGGGAAGTGCCCCCATGAGATCCAGCTGTGGGGCATTTCCTCAATTAGTGATCAAGGGCTGGTAGTCTTGGATTCTATAAGAAAGCAGGCTGAGCAAGCCAGGGGAAGCAA
>NC_034591.1:40844642-40856889 GCF_900095145.1 Mus pahari
TTCCCAATCTGTTGGTGGCCTTTTTGTCTTATTGACAGTATCTTTTGCCCTACAGAAACTTTGCAATTTTATGAAGTCCTCTTTGTTGATTCTTGATTTTACAGCACAAGCCATTGCTTTTCTGTTCAGGAATTTTGCCCTACAGAAGCTTTGCAATTTTATGAATTCCTCTTTGTTTATTCTTGATTTTACAGCACAAGCCATTGCTTTTCTGTTCAGGAATTTTTCCCCTGTGCCTATATCTTTGAGGCTTTTTCCCACTTTCTCCTCTATAAATTTCAGTGTCTCTGGTTTGATGTCAAGGTCTTGGATCAATTTGCATTCTTCTACATGATAACCGCCAGTTGTGCCAGCACCATTTGTTGAAAATGCTGTCTATTTTCCAATGAATGGTTTTAGCTCCCTTGTCAAAGATCAAGTAACCATAGGTGTGTGGGTTCATTTCTGGGTCTTCAATTCTGTTCCATTGATCTACCTGTCTGTAGCTGTACCAGCACCATGCAGTTTTTAGCACAATTGCTTTGTAGTACAGCTTGATGTCAGGCATGGTGCTTCTACCAGAGGTACTTTTATTGTTGAGAATAGTTTTTGCTATCCTAGGATTTTTGTTATTCCAGATGAATTTGCAAATTGCCTTTCTAATTCATTGAAGAATTGAGNNGGAATTTTGATGGGTATTGCATTGAATCTGTAGATTGCTTTCGACAGGATAACCATTTTTACTATTTAACCCTGCCAATCCATAACCATGGGAGATCTTTCCATCTGAGATCTTCTTCAGTTTCTTTCTTCAGAGATTGGAATTTCTTGTCATACAGATGTTTCACTTCCTTAGTTAGAGTCACACCAAGGTATTTTATATTTTTTGTGAGTATTGTGAAGGCTGTTGTTTCCCTAATTTCTTTCTCAGCCTGTTTATCCTTTGTGTAGAGAAAGGCCACTGATTTGTTTGAGTCAATTTTATATCCAGCTACAGCACTGAAGCTGTTTATCAGGTTTAGGAGTTCCCTAGTGTAATTTTTAGTGTCACTTATATATACTATAATATCATCTGCAAATAGTGATATTTTGACTTCTTTTCCAATTTATATTCCCTTGATCTCCTTTTGTTGTCTGGGTAGGACTTATAATACTTAAGTACTGTATACTTAAGTACTATATTGAATAGGTAGGGAAAAAGTGGGCAGCCTTGTCTAGTCCATGGTTTTAGTGGGATTGCCTCCAGCTTCTCACCATTTAGTTTGATGTTGGTACTGGTTTTCTGGAGATTTCTTTTATTATGTTTATGTATGGGCCTTGAATTCCTGATCTTTCCAAGACTTTTATCATGAAGGGGTGTTGGATTTTGTCAAATGTGATTTTTGTCTTTGAGTTTGTTTATATAGTGGATTACGTTGATAGATTTCCATACATTATGCCAACCCTTCATTCCTGGGATGAATCCTACTTGCTCATGATGGATAATTGTTTTGATGTGTTCTTTGATTTGGTTTGCAAGGATTTTATTGAGAATTTTTGCATAGATGGTCATAAGAAAAATTGGTCTGAAGTTCTCTTTCTTTGTTGGATCTTTGTGTGGCTTAGGTATCAGAGTAATTGTGGCTTCGTAGAATTAATTGTGTACAGTACCTTCTGTTTCTATTTTGTGGAATAGTTTGAGGAGAGTTGGAATTAGGTCTTCTTTGAAGGTCTGATAGACCTCTGCTAGACCCATCTAGTCATGAGCTTTTTTTGTTTGGGAGAATATTAATGACTGCTTCTATTTCTTTAGGCGAAATGAGACTGTTTAGATCATTAATTTGATCCTTATTTAACTTTGGTACCTGGTATCTGTCTAGGAAATTGTACATTTCATCCAGGTTTTCCAGTTTTGTTGAATATAGCCTTTTGTAGTAGGATCTAGTGATGTTTTGGATTTTCTCATGTTCTGTTGTTATGTCTTCCTTTTCATTTCTGATTTTGTTAATTAGGATACTGTCCCTGTGCCCTCTAGTGATTCTGGCTAAGGGTTTAATCTATCATGTTGATTTTCTCAAAGAACCAGCTCCTGGTTTGTTTGATTCTTTGAATAGTTCTTTTTGTTTCCACTTGGTTGATTTCACCCCTGAGTTTGATTATTTCCTGCCATCTACTCCTCTTTGGTGAATTTGTTTCCTTTAGNTCTAGAGCTTCTAGGTGTGCTGTCAGACTGCTAGTGTAGTCTCTCTCTAGTTTCTTTTGGGCAGCACTCAGAGCTATGAGTTTTCCTCTTAGGACTGCTTTCATTGTGTTCCATAAGTTTGAGAATGTTGTGGCTTCATTTTCATTAAACTCTAAAAACTCTTTAATTTCTTTCTTTATTTCTTCCTTGACCAAGTTAATGTTGAGTAGAGTGTTGTTCAGTTTCCTTGTGAATGTTTTCTTTCTATTATTTATGCTGTTATTGAAGATCAGCGTTAGTCCTTGGTGATATGATAGGATCCTTGAGATAATTTCAATATTTTTGTATCTGTCAAGGCCTGTTTTTTGACTGATTATATGGTCAATTTTGGAGGAGGTACCATGAGGTGCTGAGAAGAAGATATATTCTTTTGTTTTAGGTTGAAATTTTCTATAGATATCTGTTAAATCAATTTGGTTCATAAGTTCTGTTAGTTTCACTATGTATCTGTTTAGCTTTTGTTTCAAAGAACTGTCCATTGGTGAGAGTGTGATATTGAAGTCTCCTAATATTATTGTGTGGGGTCATTAATTGTTTTGAGCTTTAGTAGAGTTTCTTTTGTGAGTGTGTTTTCCCTTGCATTTGAAGTATAGATGTTCAGAATTAATATTTTGCTTGGTTGATTTTTCTTTGATGAGTGTGAAGTGTCCTTCCCCATCTCACTTGATAACTTTTGTTTGAATGTCTGTTTTGTTGGATATTAGAATGGCAACTCCAGCTTGTTTCCTGGAATCATTTGCTTGGAAGAATTTTTTCCAGCCTTTCACTCTGAGCTAGTGCCTGTCTTTGTTATTGAGATGTGTTTCTTGTATGTAATGCTGGGTCCTGTTTCTGTATCCAGTGTGTTAACTCTTGTCATTTTATTGGGGAATTGAGTTCATTGGTGTTGAGAGTTATTAAAGAGAGATTATGGTTAGTTCTTTCATTGTTTATTGTTGTAGGTGGCATTATGTGCCCATTATTCTCTCCTTTTTGCTTTGTTGAAAGTTGTTTAATATCTTGTTGTTTTCTTTGGTGTAGGTACCCTCCTGGCATTGGAGTTTTCTTTCTAGATATTCTGTAATGCTAGATTGACAGATAGATATTGCTTAAATTTGGTTTTATCCTGGATTATTTTGATTTACCCATCTATATTGATTGATAGTTTTGTTGGGTATAGTAGCTTGGGCTGGGGTTTGTATTCTCTGATGATCTGCATGATGTCTGGCCACGCCCTTCTGGCTTTTCGGTTCCCTGATAAGATGTCTGGTGTAATTCTGATAGGTCTGCCTTTATGTTTTACTTCACCCTTTTCCCTTACAGCTTTTAATATTCTTTCATTGCTTTGTGAATTTAGCAGTTTTATTATTATGTGATAAGAGGATTTTCTTTTCTGGTACTATCTTTTTGATGTTCTATTGGCTTCTTTCACATTTATGGCCATCTTTTTCTTTATGTGGGGGAAGTTTTTTTTTTCTATGATTTTGTTGAAGACGTTTTCTGGTCCTTTGAGATTGGAATCTTCACTGTCTTCTATTCCTATTATTTTTAGATTTGGTCTTTTCATTGTGACCTGGATTTCCTGAATATTTTTTGTTAGGAGGTTATTATTAATATTTTAAATTTTGTTTGTATTTTCTTTGACCATTGTGTCAATCACTTCAAAGGTATCTTTGAACCCTGAGATTCTCTTTTTCCTCTTGTTTTTGTTTGTTTGTTTGTTTTTTGTTGTTGTTGTTGTTGTTGTTGTTGTTGATGCTTTCATCTGTAGCTCCTGACCTCTTTCTTAGGTTTTCCATTTCCAGGAAATGTTTCCATTTGTATTTTCTTTATTGTTTCTACTTCCATTTTTAGGTCTTTGACCTCTTTTTTTCTGTTTTTTCACCTGTTTGATTCTGTTTTCCTGTATTCCTTAAAGGGATCTTTCTCTTTTTCTTTAAGGGATTCTACCTATTTACCTGTGTTTTTCTGTATTTCTTCCTATGAATTATTTATATCCTCTATAAATAATCTATTATTTTCATGAGATAGGATTTTAGGCCAGAATCCTGGTTTTCAGGATATCCTGGGCTTGATGTGGAGAAGAACTTCATTCTGATGGTGCCAAAGTTTATTGGATTCTATTGCTTTTGGTCTTGTGCTTGTCTCTTGACATCTGGTTATCTCTGAGGTTAGCTGGTCTGGTTGTCTTTTTCTGGAGCCGTCATCCTGTGTCCCTGGGTTGCTCCAGGAATCCTGGGAGACCAGTGGCCCTGGTTTTAGCAAATCTCCTGGGAGGCTTTCAGAATGTGGAGTCCTCACAGGGACATGAACACTGATGACCTGTTGCCCTGACTGCAGCAGATCTCATAGGAGACCTTCAGATGCTGAAGTTTGTTGGCCTGGGTATAGCAGATTTCCTGGGAGGCCTTCATACTGTGGTGTCTGTTTCCCTGGGTACAGATCTCCTGGAAGGCCTTTAGACAATAGGGTCTTCAGAGGGGCAGGCAGAGGGGATGAGTCCTGAGTCTGCTTGGCTCCTCGGGTTTTCCAGTTGTTGATGTTATTTGGGAGGATCCCTTACCTGTTGCTCTGGGTGCAACAGATCTCCTGGGTAGCCTTCGGACTTTGGGATCTTCAGAGAAGCAGTCAATCTGATGGTCTGGCCCTGCAGGAGTAGGCAGGGAGGTTTAAGTTCTTGGTTGAATTCCTTTAGTAATTGTGTATATCTTGAGAGTTGTAAATTGAAATAAACCCTTTCCTCCCCCTGAAAACAAACAAGCCCTCCAAAAACAAAACCAATCAAACAAACAAAAAAATTGCAGATGACTCATAAATGTAATTTTCTCCTAATATGTGAATTAGTTTCATTGTGCACCTATTAATAACACAGTATATTCAACTTTCTTGCAGATACATAAAAACTCAATGAAGGGTATTTGTGTATTTTTGCTAACATTTTCAGGTCAGTTCAGCCTGCCTCTATTGCTTCTGAGTCTGTGTTAAAACAGGAGAGTGTGATCAAAGCAGAGTCATGTGACTGGGCATTGCTTTAAGGGGTGGTGAACCACAAACATTTTTTCTTCCTCTTTAATTCCACCCTGGATCCCAGTGTATGGTTGATGCCTCTTACATTTGGGAAAGTTCTTCCCCCTTAGTTAATTATTCTGGAAACTCTATTAGAAAAACTCATGAGTGTTCTTTACTAATGTCTAGTAATTTTCAACCTAAGTAAGTAATTATTCAGGAGTGAAAAATACACCTGTTTGTAAAAAAGGCAAAGATATTAATTTTCTTATTGTTAGATTTATTTTATTTTATAAATAAAATAAAACACACACACACACACACACACACACACACACACACACACACACACACACACTGAACCACCTGCCAGCCTAATTGAGTCCAGAAGAGGGCATCAGATTGCATGGAACTAGATTTACAAGTGATTGGGAGCTGTAATATATATGCTGTGAAGTGACCACTAAACCATCTTTTCTGGTCTAAGATTTCAATTTCAAAACTCCCTTCACTTGATAGGAATCAAATTCAAAACTATTTCTGTTTATTTTGAAAAGATACTTACATATTTATTCAGTAATTTCTAATTTAACTATAGAAGGATTTGGGGAAACTTAGGAATCTACTTTCTAAAGGTAATTGTAAACACAGATGTCAGCATTTTTCATGCGCTTTCTCCACCACAGAACATATTTTCTTGATTGGCATTTCTAAAACAATGTTATCTCATAATTCTATGTGCATGCTTGCTAGTTTTATGTCAAATTTACACAAGACTCCTTAGAGAGAAGGGAGTCAAATGCCTCAATAAGATCAGGGTATAGGCAGGCCTCTACGGTTAAAAAACAACAACAACAACAACAACAACAAAAAAAAAACACATGTTTCAGCATTAAAGAGCAAGGCAAATACTTTGTTGTGCAAAAAAATTTATTGCTTTGACAGTAATAGTTTATTCAATGAAAATCTACTTTATGACTATAATATTACCAAGGCATATTTATTTTTTAAAGCTTACCAAGACTTTATTTTAAATGATCCTTTTTAGTAGGCATATAATTCCCAGTCAAAAATATTAATATTACCTAAATTATTGTGCACACTATTAACATTCATTAAAATTAAAGGATAAGTTGATTATACTAAGAAAGATTTTTATAATAAATTGTCATATGAAATCAGATCTTTAGTCCCTCTTTAATTCTGCAGTTCCAGTCTCTCACATTCTGAATTTTATGTGGCATTCATTCTGTTATGTAAATATTTCAAAATATGAAAGGGGTATGAGCTTATTCCCTGATGATTACACTCTCCTTCACTGGAACCACTGACATATACTGGAATATATATCTTTTTCTTCAATTTCTTAATGCTTAGTGATGTTTTATAGAGATGTTAAAACTGGCTAACATCTTCTCAAGCACATGTGCAGAAAAGATAAGACCTGGGGAGGAATCCCATGTGCTTGAGGAATGTCTTGGCATGATAAGTTCATATCAGGTTTCACAATAATACTATAAATTATGTAGTCTTTTAAAACACACAAAAGCTGTGGTTAATAGTATGAATCAAACTAAATGGTGCTTTTCGACCTTAACCCACAATTTGGAAAATACTAATGCTAAGACTGATAACCTGTCAATCATTTATATAATCACATCCACTAGATCTCATGGGAACCGAAGACATTATTCATGTCTATTAATTCATGCCTATTAATCAGCTGCTTTGGCTAAGCCTAGCTAATTTCTTTCCCCTGTGCTACTGGCATAATTAGTAACATATTATCCCCATCACTCAAAGAATGCTATGACAAACCCTGTCATTGTTTGATATGTGCTACCTCCATGGCTTCACTGACAAGGGCTGCTTTAATTTTTATATATGCAGCATAATTGTTTTTCAATAGGGAGTATTAAGAAAATAAATCTGTCATATTAACGTATGAAGTGACAGATAACTTACAAATATTTTAAAGGAATCAATTAGCCTGATTACTCTGAGGATGGTCTGTGACTCCATAAAGAATTTAACAAAGCTTGTTCTGATACTGGGAAGTGGGATTAGAAAACCTTGCAAGTTCCTGCTCCAAAGTATAATTAAGTTTTATCCTTACTATAAAGAGAAAGTAAATGGATGCAACTGCATCAAATATGCTATTTATTTCCTATATGAATTGCAATAGACTAAAGTAGACTTATTAGAGGATTAGGGGAGAATCTGAATAATGAGGATATTCACAAACACAAAATTGCAAACCTGAAAAACTATGAAAATTGTCATATTTAAAATTAAAGTGTAGATCTAAATGCAGCTGACAAAATATCAATAAGATAATTCCTAATGATATTCTGCTAAACTCATAGATCAGTTTATTGTCCAGTCATTACCACAGAGGTTTTCTCTAGCAACAGATGAGAGTGTGTAGCCCATAGCCAGACATTATACAGAAAGAGGCTAAATTGAAGGTCCCCATCAGCTCCCTTCCTTCCGAGATTATGGACTGAAGTAGTCAGAGAAGATGAAGGATAACACAACTCAATGGATAAACTAAATAGGACTCACACAGGCCACAGAGATTGAAATGGGAAGCATACCACCCAAGGTCTGCATAGGTCTGCCCAAGGTCTTAAGACTGATAACCAGTATATATATTATGGCTGCTACGTTGGTGTTCTTCCAAGATTTCTAACCATGGAAACTGGTGTATAACTTATAACTGACCCTTTTGCTTGCCCTTGAGACTCATTATATCTTATTGTGTTGCCCTGTCTTACCGTATCTTGCTATCTTGCTTTGTCCTGTCTGGCTGTTGCCTCTTGGAGACTTGTTCTTTTTCTGAAGAGGAAATGGAGGTTGAGTGAATATGTAGAAGAGAGAAAGAGGGGGACGGGACTAGCAGGTGAGTAGGGAAAGGAAACTGTGGGAGAGGTGTCAAAGATAAGAAAAGAGAGAAAAGAAAAATAAAATCTTTGTTTTACTGGGACAATTGATGCTGGCCAGCTAGAGCTGAGAAATTAGTGGTGTTAAAACCAAAACAAACCAAACAAACAAATACCCAGCATCATTGAGGTGAAACCTTCTGGGGAAGAGCTTTCTCACAATTAGCATATTGATGCTGTGTTCCAGAGGCAGCCTAGCTAGTCTCCCATGCTAGCAACTGAAATTAGTAGTATAAGAATCACCAAGTGGGACTTGTTTTGAAAGCATGAAGGTACCATTAAGAACATCTGAATATTGGCTATATGAGAGGCCCCGAGAAGCCTGAAGCTGTAGCCTCAGTTACAGTTGATGGCCCGGGAATTAACGAGTCATGCAGAAAAGATCAGACTGAACATCATGAAGAGAGTCAATGAGAGGCTATTGATGAAAGTTAAAGCCAGTAGCAATAGACATTCTTTGCATTTTAGAGATGCTAGTACCTGTTTCTCTAGGTCTGTCAGATGATCCTGGGCCAGAAGGCTGAAGACATGCCCCATATTCCTGACTTACTGGAACTGTATAGGAATGCATCTGTCTCTACAGTTTGTCTCAGTTTTGGAAGCTGTGTTAGGCTTCCTATATATTTTCGGTTAATGTTCATCATTCTAGAATTTCTGACAGGATAGAATAACTACTTATAGTCTCATAGCCAACCCAGGCTATTTACTTTGAGAGAACAGATTTAAGTTTAGGATAGACGGCAGTGTTCTATCTTAATGACAAAGTTGACAGACTGGATGTTAGGTCTATCTTATATCTTATAAATCACAAGATGGGAATAGAGAGAAAGGTTTTGTTTTGTATTAGAACAGAAAGGGGGAAATTTTGTGGCTGGTTCTGTGCAGTTTACACTACCAGGACACGCTGTCTGGAATGAGAAATAAGTTGTGTACTCAGGTGACTTCTTGTGAACCAGTCCCATAATGAATAAAGGAGCCGATCACTGGACGAGTAGATGGGACTTCCCAGTTTGACAGAGGAAGAGGAGGCAGGAGAGAGTTAGGTCCTTTTGGAACAGGGACAGCATATGGTTAAGATGTAGCTGCTAGAGTTTCCCAGTATCATGGTGGATCCTAAAGAAGGAATCAGATTTTAATATGGCTTACAAGATTAGGTTTTAGTTTTTGTTCCCAGAGATTGAGTTACTATTTTTTTTTCTCAAAACAAAACAAAACAAAATAAAACACAACACAACAAAACAGTAGCAGCTTTGGAGTAGAGCTTGCCAGAGCTTAAAAGGCAAGCTGTGTGTGCTGCAGAGCACAGAAACTTAGAAGTGATTCAAGAAAGTTGGAGGACAACAGAAGATTGTGAGTGATCCAAGACATTATACATTGAGTAATCTATATTGTTGGGAGTTTGGGTTTCCTTCATTAAGATTGTTACTGTGCTGTGGTTTGTTCCTCTAGAAGTAGAAAGGATTTAACTTACTTTTGAATTAACAAGATCCCACAGTTGGTAACTGGATTTTTTTTCAAATATTGGTTATTTTATTTATTAATATTTTAAATATTATCCATATTCCCAGTTTCCCCTCCACAAACCCGCTATCTAATTCCTTCTCCCCTCTTCTATGAGGGTGCTCCCCCACCCACCCACCCACTCCTGCTTTATTGCACTAGTGCTCCCCTACACTGGGACACTGAGCTTTCACAAGACCAAAGACCTCCCCTCCCAGTGATGCTAGATAAGGCCATCCTCTGCTTCATATGCAGTGGGAGCCATGCATGTCCTTTGCTTGGTGGTTTAGTCCTTGGGAGCTTTGGGGGTCTGTTTGGTTGATATTTTTGTCCTTCCCATGGGTTTAGTAACTCCTTCAACTCCTTCAGTCCTTCCCTTAACTCCTCCATTGGGGTCCCTCATCTGTATTGGTCAGGCTCTGGCAAAGCCTCTCAGGAGACAACTATATCAGGCTGCTGTCACCAATCACTTCCTAGCATCAGCAAACTTCTAGGTTTGGTGTCTGCACATGGGAAGGATCCCCAGATTGGGGCAGTCTCTGGATGGCCTTTCCTTCAGTCTCTGCTCCACTCTTTGTCCCTGTATTTTCTTTAGACAGAAACAATTTAGTTAATATTTTTGAGATGGGTTTTTGTTCCCATCCCTCAAGTAGTGCAATGCTTAACCTCTGGATACAGTCTCTATAGAGTCTCACTCCCATTTGATGGGTACTTCAGCTAATGTCATCCCCATTGGCTACTGGGAGCCTCTTGCTTTCCCAGCATCTGGGACTTTCTGGTCCCTATCACCAGTTCCCCATCCCCCTCTGCTACACACCTTTGTTCAATTTCTTGAGACTCTGCATATCTCCTGTGTCTCCTCCCACACATGGTCCTCCCCCATTTTCTCTCCCCCTCCTTTATTCCTCCAAAGACCTTTCCTCCCTCTCTCTACTTCCTATGTTTATTTGTTCCCCATTCTAAGTAGGACCGAAACATCTACACTTTGGTTTTCCTCCTTCTTGAACTTCATATGGTTTGTGAGTTGGTATTCCCAGCTTATAACTTAGTACCTTCCGTGTGTGGTTATTTGTGACTGGGTTACCTCACTCAGAATGATATTTTCTAGTTCTAACCGTTTGCCTGAAAATTTCATAAATAGCTAAGTAGTTCTCCCCTGGATTTTTAAAAGTAATTTTAAGATTTTTTAAAAAACAGACTAAATTGTAAAGTATTTGAATTTATAAAGACTGTGGAATATAAAGTTTATAAAATGTTTTATATTGCAACGTTTATGTTAATGTATGACTTGGGGGATGAACAGGAAAGGCAAGTTTGTGGCTTAAAAGTAATATGTTTGTGTGTCAAGCTGACAATGTGTCAGTAGACCTGGATAATTTTCCATCAACTTGACACAAGGTAAAGTTATCTAAAAGAAGGAAAGCTCGATTGAAGCTTCATACACTCTGGATGCAGTGTACTTTCTTAACTCATTACCAGTGGGGGAGGGGCAAGACTACTGTTAGTAGTGTAATATCTGGACTGGTGGTCTTAGGTTCTATAACAAAGTAGGCTGAACAAGCCATGAGAAACAAGACAGGAGGAAGTAGTCCTCCATGGTCAGTGTGTTAGCTCCTGCCTCTAGATTCGTAACCTGTTTGAGTTTCTATTTTGTAGGCATCATATTTTTGTATGCTGTAAAGTTTAGCCTTGGGTTATTCAAATGCCGATATCTCTGCCCTCATATCTTATTTCAAACCAGATTTGGCATTGTAACACTTATACCAAGGGTCTGCTGGCTCAAGTTTGTGTAAACAGTTCTCAACATTTCGTCTCTGCTTTGTCAATAAAGGCTGATCACTCAATGGCTGGGCAGAATAGAGAATAAGGCATGCCATCCTATTCTCAGAGAAAGTAGTACAGATGAAGTTTTAGATCAGCTTGTAGGATGGATAAATTGGAGCCATGAAGAAGGTTTCTGAAGAGCCACATGAATAATAATATGCAAGTATCAACCGATGAGGCAGGGAAGTAGCCAGATTGGCATAGGAGGTAAGGGTAGATCATTTAACTGAGCAGTTATTGAGGTACAGTTTTGAATATATCTTATTTTTCTGTGTGTTTATTGGGGAATAGTATAAGGTAAAGAAATACAACCTCTTGATTAATTCACTATTATTAAGGATAATTCATTTATAATATTGTTCTGGCTTCCTTCAATGATGAACTACAATGTGAAAGTAAAAGCCAAATAAACCCTTTCCCACAAAAAGAAATTAAAGGGCAGAATTTTAGGATAATGTATAAGGGCACATCTAACCATAATCCTGTTGAAGTGAAACTTTACTCCAGCAACAAGCCTTCTCTGGCAATATCACATCCAAAGACATTCTAAGTCACTCTGATTCAGCTTAAATATAGCTTTAATCCATCTGGATGGAATACAGACACACATTTAGTACACACCTTTAATGCCAAACATTGATGTCTAAGTGAGGGGCAGACAAAAATGATAAATTAGAAATATTTGACATAATGAATCAGAGATAAGATATACTCAGCTCTCATGAGAACAGCAGAGGAAAGAAAGGAGATGTGAAGGAGCAATGCAACAGAAAAAGAGAGAAAGGGAGACAGAAGA
>NC_034591.1:40856975-40887312 GCF_900095145.1 Mus pahari
GAGAGAGAGAGAGAGAGAGAGAGAGAGAGAGAGAGAGAGAGAGAGTATTTGAGTATTTTCTGGAAAAAGTTTATATATTGCAAGTGAAATTAGGAGCTGGAAAATGAGAATAAGCCTGATTACAACAGCAGATTGACAGAGTTAGTTTGATGCCAAGCAGAACAATTCAGTCAGAAAACGTGAGAAACCAGTTTGATTTAGTAAATTTGGAGAGAAGTTTTGTCCAAAATGTCTGAGTTAAACCAGCAAGACAGAGTTTAGAAGGAGCTAAAAAGTATGAGTTTATTCAGCATTAAGCCTCTGAGAAAACAATTACCTCTGGCTAGTAAAAGTTACTTTTACACCTATAAATAAGATTTATAAACACATTAATTTAAAATTATCACTGTGAAAAATATGACCTGGCAATTTCTGTGTCAACCCACAAAAAGTGAAAAAAAAAAACAGATTACAGTTATAATATCATTTGATATGATGTACCACATGCCTGCTTCAATAAAAATTTACCTGATTTATAATGAAAAGTCTGCAACTCCCTTGCATGTGATTTGTTATCTTCTAGATCTTACACATGAACCAACTCAAAGCTAGAACAGAATATAAGCACATATCTAATCACACAGATTAATCAAACCTTCAGTACCTGCAAACTCCATGTAGTCTATTCTATTAAATAAATTATTTTTAGGTCCAATAATTGCATGGATTATGGTATAAATATAGACAACAATGAGAGATACTAACATACTGGAAATGCAAATTTTTTAGAACAATGCCATATTTTAATATTTCTTTTCTTTTTTTTATATTTAAAATATGAAATTTGTTCTGCAACACAAGTTGAAACACATACATGGCACCATTATTGGGCAAGAACCTGTAGCTACTCAGATCATAGGCCCAGAAAGAACATACTGTTATTATTTTGCTAAATGGATAAATCATAAAACTGACTCCTACTAGACTATTGCTAAGCCCATATATTAATGCATTTCTTTAAATTCTGTTTGTAGTTAATGATGACTAACACAGTGATCCAAAATGGGAAAAGAATTTTAAAAATTAAGGGTCATGAAATGTTCAACCCTAGATGAAACGTCTGTATTTCACCCTTTCCAACAACCCTTTCCTCACACTGTGGAAAATGGAGCAGAAAGAGTCTAAGACACACAGATTATAGATGAATACAAGGAAACTCCAGACATAACAGGGAAGCTACACTTATGAACTCACAGTGAGTTCACCACAACATACACAGCCCTGTATAAACTTAAGCCAGACCAAACACCAACACAGAGAATGAACGTGGACATGAAGCCAAGACCATTTGTAAGTGGTAGCTACTGAAAGAGACTCATTTTTCTTTGTCAGTATTGCCATTATGAGCTAGACCACAATCTAGTACAATCTATACATTCATTAATATATGGAAATCATAAATTTGACTTGATAAAGATAAAACTTTAAAGGACATCAGAAAGTTGGATGAGTGAATCTGATAGGAGGTGAATAATGGGTGAATATGGTCAAAAATCATCATGAAATTCTCAACAAACAAATATTTTTAAAGAAAAATATTTATCTTTTAGAAAGTATATCCTCAAAAACTTGAAATAAGAACTAAAATCAAATATATAAAAAGAAATCAAGAAATTTGATTCCAGAAAACCAAATAATCCTATTAAAAATGGGGTACAAAGCTAAACAAAGAATTCTCAAGTGAGGAATACCGAATGGCTGAGTAACACCTGAAAAAAACGTTCAACATCTTTAATCATCAGCGAAATGCAAATCAAAACAACCCTGAGATTCCACCTCACACCAATCAGAAAGGCTAAGATCAAAAATTCACATGACAGCAGATGCTGGTGAGAATGTGGAGAAAGAGGGACACTCTTTCATTGTTGGTGGGATTGCATGCTTGTTCAACCACTCTGGAAATCAGTCTGGCAGTTCCTTAGAAAATTGGACATAGTATAACAAAAGATCCAGCAATACCTCTCCTTGGCATACACCCAGAATATGTTCCAACTTGTAATAAGGTCACATGCTCCACTATGTTCATAGTAGCATTATTTATAATAACTGGAAAGAACCAAGATGTCCCTCAACAGAGGAATGGATTCAGAAAAAGTGGTACATTTACACAATGGAGTACTACTCAGCTATTAAAAACAATGACTTGATGACACTCTTGGGCAAATGGATAGAACTAGAAAATATCATCCAGAGTGAGGTAACCCAATCATAAAAGAACACACATGATATTCATTCACTGATAAGTGGATATTAGCCCAGAAAAGTAGAATATCCAAGATCCAATTTGAAAAACACGTGAAACTCAAGATGAAGGAAGACCAAAATGAGGATACTTCACTCCTTCTTAGAATGGGTAACAAAATACTCATGGAAGGAGTTACAGAGACAAAGTTCGGGGCTGAGACAGAAGGAAGGACCATCCAAAGACTGCACCACCTGGAGATCCATCCCATATACAACCACCAAACCCAGACACAATTGCATATGCCAGCAAGATTTTGCTCAGCTCTCTCTTGTGAGGCTATGCCAGTGCCTGGAAAATACAGAAATGGATGCTCAGAGTCATCTATTGGATGGAACAGAGGGCCCCTAATTAAAGAGCTAGAGAAAGTACCCAAGGAGCTAAAGGGATCTGCAACCCTATAGGAGGATCAACAATATAAACTAACCAGTACCCCCCAGAGCTGTGTCTCTAGTTGCATATGTACCAGAGGATGGCCTAGTTGGCCACCAATGAGAGGAGAGGCCTTGGTCTTGTGAAGATCATATGCCCCAGTACAGGGAAATGCCAGGGCCAGGAAGCAGGAGTGGGTGGGTTGGGCAGCAGGGTGGGGGGAGTATATGGGGGCTTTGGTGATAGCATTTGAATTGTAAATGAAGAAAATATCTAATAAAGAAGAATTATTATGTCTACATTGTCTTCATCAAATGTAAATCATTATTCTGAATCAATATTTCTTGTTTCAAGGTATACAAGTTCAATAAATTATTAATATATTTTTAGACAAAAATTCATATTTTCATTTATATATTTTAATAATTTCTATAAATTTTAAAAATTTTATTTGTAATGTTTCTAAAAATATATATACTTAATGTCTTGCAGGCAAACACTGATCTATATAACACAGAAAATATTGAATTAACCTTTACCTATCAAAACTGCCATGAAACTTAAGAGTAGGACCATGTGACTAGAGAGACCACAGATAGTCAGATGGCCACTAAATTGCGAACAGAGTTATGAAAGAGGGAGATGAAATTCTAAATAGTCAATGCAGACACTGTGCATCATTCAATTGGAAATACTGAAGCAGGTCACTATGGGCAAGGTTGTGTATAAAACAAAAGTTATTTTGCACCATCCTGGACAGTCGTCAAATTGGGTTGAAGATTCTGAGATTTTCTGAGGTCACTATTCTTGATATTCAGACAGCCATATTCTTCTTGTAGACTCATCAAGGTAATGGATTTAAATTTTGATATCTCCTCTGTCATAGTTTAATTATATTCCATGGTCTCAGTTTTTGATATCAAACAACATGAACACAGGAGTTTTTAAGATATGTAAATATTCACCCTATTTTATCATAGAATAATTTGGGGTATAATACAAAAACTATTTTCATAAATCCTACAGTGCATATGCAATCAAAATGAGATTGATTAGTTGAGACAGTTATATACCATCCTTAGCAAGATTTTCCTAGAGTTCAAAAGTAATAAATAAGGCATGACTCTTCATCAACTTCCACATTTGATTAAAATGGATTAAATTTTTCAGAAAAATTCTTAAGGACAGGTAGAAGTAGAAAACCTTAGAAAGTAACTTTTAGGAATGAAAAGTATAAAATTAGAAATAGAAAGCACATTAGACAAACTTAAGAGAAGCATTCTCTTGTCAGACCAGGCAATCTTTTTCTGTAGAATTTATGGGGGAGTGATCTCCCAGTCAACATCTATCTGGAACATGGGCAACTTATCGATTAGAGGGGAGAGATTTAGCTCTGATATGGTTGAACCATCAATGTTACAGAATCTCATACATTCTGCTACCGCATGGCCCTCAAGGGGAGACTTAGGTGAATCAAGATATCCAGGGTTGTAAGAGATGTAATGAGTCATTTGAAGTGAGCTTTTTCAGGTGGCATAGCCTTGGGGAAGATGGCTTCATTTGTCTGAGTATCATTCTAGTGATCACACTCGGCTATAAACCAACAGTGGGCAGCTCTCCCAGCAACTGGTAGAGCATGTGTCATTACAGCATCCAAAAATGTTGGTGCTGTCCTGCAAGGACACAGTTTGGACAACTGCTGCTTTTTTCATACATACTGAATTAAATATACATATATACAAACAATTGAAGACATGTAGATAGGAACATAAAATATATACACACAGCAGCTGGGCAGGAAGTAGTTCATGTTTACTAGTATCTATGGGAATATATATGAATATTAATTATGCAATAATTGGTAATTAACAGAAAACTTTATTTGAATAAATAATTGAGACAATTCTTCACAAGTGCAATTTCATTTAGCAAAGGAGAATCTGCAGTTGCATCCAAATTCACATTTCTGTCCCATGGAAAGGAAATTTCAATTATTGCATCCAGTTTTATTGTTTAATGCCAGAATATAGGGAAATCCTAAGTTCAATGGTAAATTAAAGTCTTCAGAATAATCCAGAAATTTATTTTATTTGAAGCAAAAGTATTTACAGTCTGGTTGATTGATGCATTCTTAAGCGTAACCATTTATTCATAGTCAAAACCAGAATTTTTCAGTTAAAATAAGCTAGTAACAAAAACATCCACATAAAATCCCTTTTTCTTTCAATAGATGTAACATCTTTAAAAGCCTCTTGAGATATAAAATGATCCAATAAGTGACATACAATTAAATGATACAATCTGAAACAGTTTAGGATATCTACACTTGGAACAAATCATCAAATCTATTGCCACTAAACATCTGTAATATGCCTTCATGTGGAACTGAAGTACTCCAGAGATATTACAGCAACCTTAGGATTTCTCCTGTCCTCACATTGGTGCTAAAGTTTAATGTCATTGTTGTCTGAACGTATGCTAGAAATTAGCAAATCTTGCCGAGGGACAGTGCATTTTGATGTTTCAAGGTGGTGTTTATAAATTGAATTAAAGCAAGTCAGAATTTTTTTTCCTGTCTCCTCCTTGGATCTGTCATTTGGTCAGAAAGATAGTGTTAAGAGACTCTGTCCTAACTTAGGGATTTTCCTGTTGGTTCGGTTTACAAGCTTGACCTGCTTGCCTCAGTGAGAATGACTGCTGCTGCTTCCCACATGGTTTCAGTGAGTTCAAGCTGGGGACAGGAGTCCTGCTCCTCACCACGGGATTTCTCTGTGAACTCAGCTCCACTGCTGCCCTGAAATGCTCTCTCTACAGGGAAGGAGTCTGAGGCCTGAGCCTGGGAATCTCCTGCCTGCACTAAGCAAGTTAGACATGGGTTTCACTTCCTTCCTGCTGCTTAGTCATCACTGGTCTTTGCTGGAGGGCCACTGTCCTGCAAGTCACTATTTCATTTATCTTATAGGTTTTGTTTTCATTTCAAAGGAAAGTACATATTAATCTCTGTAAAAACACAATATATATTTGAAAATTTACCAAAGCCATGAGATATCTGTTCTGCATCAAACACATTTCATGCTACAGGATACCTACAGAATGGATACTTTCTTTGTGGTCAGTCCACGAAGCGTAAGTTACTATTCTTTCATTCTGTACGTGCTCATTTAGCAACTAGCCTGCATCTATCAATATTATAGACACTTAATTTAAATGGTAGAAAAATATCGAACAGAAACCTTGAAAAAATATATTCTATGTTTAGGAAAAGGTGGCAGAAAATAAACTTACAAAATTAGTATGATAATATTCGAAATCCAAAGCACCCTCTTAAAAGCAGGTGGAGGGAGAATGTGATAGGATATTTCTGGGAGGGAGGGAAACTAGGAAAGGGGATAACATTTGAAATGTAAATAAAGAAAATATCCAATACAATATAAATAAAAGGAGAAATGTATTGATGTTCTTGTGAGAATACTCAATGTGAGATTGCCTTTAAAAAACTGAAAGTATATAATGCAGAGCTGTTCACTGCAACTGCTATGGTGTGCAAAATGTTTCTAGACCTTATCACATTTGCAAAGTCACAGCTCTATATCCACTGAATATCAGTTCCCTCCCATCTTCCTCCCAGCCACCAATGAGCACTGTGCTACTCTAGCTCCTCTGCTCTTCTCTACTTTACATACAGTCACTAAGGAGAACCATGCAGTGATTGATCTTTTGGGTCCAGCTCATTCATTCAGAATGAGGTCCTCCAGCTTCAATCATGAAAATGAAATGGTGCTGTTTTAGAAGAATGAGTAATACTACAGCATATTTCATGTTTAGCACCAGTTAATATACCTTCATTCAAGGTTTACATATTATGCATTATGCATAAGATCAACTTCATAAAAACATTGCAAATGTATTTTTTGCATAACATGAAGTATTTGCCTTCTCATTTCATCTACTTTGAAACTTTAAGCTCATTTCATGTGCTATTATGAATATTATAGCACCTGAAAGACACTAGATATCTCTAAAGATCTTCCCTTTTAATTTTTTATTCACGTGTATGGGTGTGTAACAATGTGTATGGCTGCCTCCAGAAAACAAAAGGGGCACAGAACGCCTGCGAGCTGGAATTACCCACAGATGTAAGCTGTCCTATGTGGGTGCTGAAAACTGAGCTCAGCTCATCTAGAAAGGCAGCAAGTGTTTTAACCACTGAGTCATCTCTCTAGTGCCACAATACTTATTTTAATTGTTTAAAATACATATTAAATAAGATTGTTTTGCCAGATAGTATTTTTACAATACATCTTTAAGGAATATTCAAAATATCGAAATTTAAATAAATTTAAATTTAAATTCCCAGTAACAATTTAGATGGCTCTTCTTCTCAGCAGTTCATTAGCAATGCTTATTAACTTAGTTAAGTTCTTGCCATCTAACAGACAGAAGGTGATATTTCATTTTGGTTTGATTTTTATTTGTCTCAGGACTAGTGATATTGTGAATTTTATATATCTTTTATTGAGATTCCTATGTATACTTTGAAGAGAAGTTCAAAATCTTAGCCGACATTTATTTGTGTTGTTCTATCTATTGATGCAGTGCAGTACTACTTTCTAGTGCATTTTGAGCATTAGATCCTCCTAATATTTGCCATTTGCAAATATTTACTCTAATCTACTGATTGCTTTGGATTTTATTTATTCTTTCTTTTCTTATGCAGGACATTTTTAATTCATTGCAGTAAAACAGGTCTAGTCGTCTTCTGTTGTTTAAAACAAAAACAAAAACAAACAAACAAACAAACAAAAAACCCAAAACACTAAAACAACCTAAAAAAAAAAACAAAATAAGAAAAAACATTGACAAGTCTAAAGGCAAGACATTTCCCTTTGTGTCATAGTTTTCATTCATATTACCTTAATAAAATATTCTGACCAAAAGAACTTAAGGGAGAGAGAATTTATTTATTAGTTGGTACACAGCTTAAGGTACAGTATACCATAGTAGGAAAATCAAGAAAGCAGGACATTGAAACAGCTCATCTCCTCCATAGTCATGAGATGGAGATCAAACGATGTTTGTGCTCAACTCACATTTTTCCTTTTATATAGCCCTGGATCCTAGTCAAGGGGATAACTCTACCTACAGTAGTCGGTCTTTCCGACTCAGTTATCAGTTATCATAATAAAGAAAATCCCTCAAAGACATATCCAGAGACTTACCACTCGAGGTAATTATATATCTCATCATGTTGAAGGAAATTTGAGATTAATCTCCACATCCCGTTTTCTTCAAATACTCCTCCAGTGTCAGACTTTGCATTAATAGATGTGTTTCTTATGTTAAAAAAACAACAACAAAAACAAAAAACAAAACATTGTTACTTTTTTGAGACCAGTAGTAAATAGGAGGTAGAAAAATGTAAGAGCCAGGAGGGATGGCGAACACCAGCCGAACCACGTCCTCTAAAATCAACAGACTAATGTTCATATGAATTCAGACTAAAGAAGAAGGAACAGGTCATACATAGGTTTGCACTAGGTCCTCTGAACACACACACACACACACACACACACACACACACACACACACACACACACGTTTGATATTTGAAGAGTATTTGAAGAAAACAGGGTATGGAAGTTAATCTCAAATGTACTTTAACAATGAGATTTATAATCACCTAAAGTAGTGAGTCTACGTGTCATGCATATGTATAGCGTTTAGTTTATTATTTTTCTGGGACTCCTGAGTGTATGAATGAGTGGGTCTCTGATTCTAGGGCCTTTTCTCAGGGCTCTATTCCCTCAGTTTGTTTACCTTGTTCAACTTGATGTGCTGCTTTTTGTCTGATTTTATTATATTTTAATTTATAAAAATAATAATAACACCACTTTTTAATAAAATATTTTAAATAGTTTTAAAACACAATAGAGTATATATTCTTAGTTATTTTAATGTTTTATTTTGCATTAAGGCCCAATATCCAAGACTGCACCCGGGAATTAGTTTTAAATTTTCATCCTATTCCCATGGTTTCTGCTTCTCTCTACAGTTGTTTGTTTTTCATACATATATGTCATGGCAGTTAATATATTTTAAAAATATAAATCATGCTAATATCAGCAACTGAATTGATCTAATGCTATAAAATATTCATCTTCTCATTTATACTTATTATTTGGATTTCTAATATTAAGTATCTACTGGACAAAAAAAAATTCACATTTTCCCATTCCCTTCTACATTGAGATATCTTTTTACAGAAAATGTATCTTACAATAGACTACTGTAGAATGGATTACTACTCATAGTTTTAGGGTAGATTCCAGTGAAAACTGGTTCTTATCCTGACATGTATAATACTACATGATAAAACATACTATTTAAATTTCTGTCAACATCACTAAGATCCATGAAAAAATTATACGCTATTTTTTAAACAAAAATCTAGTTAAAAGAATTTTAGGCAATCTGTAATTTACATTTTGAAATGTTTGTCATGCTTTAGTTTTAAAGCCTTAAATAATAATGGTGCTTACACTACGACTTCTATATATTAATACGAACTAACCAGTACCCCCAGAGCTCATGTCTCTAGCTATATATGTAGCAGAAGATGGCCTAGTTGACCATCATTGGGAAGAGAGGCCCCTTGGTCTTGCAAACTTTATATCCCCCAGTACAGGGGAATGCCAGGGCCAAGAAGTGGGAGTGGGTGGGTAGGGGAGCAGGGCAGGGGGAGGGTATAGGGAACTTTCAGGATATCATTTAAAATGCAAATGAAGAAAACATCTAATAAATAGAGAATAATAATTATATTTAGGTTCTCCTACTATAGATTATCTAAACAAAAAATAGTATCATCTAGTTAAACCCCTGAATCATATTTTTTTTAAAAGTGAACTAACAAAAGATAGTAGGATGATTAGAGGAAGAACTAGAATTAGAAACCAGCTCAGTGAATAGTATTCTCTTTTGATATACTTAAAAATAACAACTGGGTCATTCTGCAATTAAACTTACTTGGTGGAAAAGGCATTCAAAAGAAAATAAATAAACACTTAGATAATATATGAGTCTGTAACATTCAATTATCTTCATTTGTTTAAACCTTATTTCAATCCATATAATATAACTGCAATCCTCATGGTCTGAAACTTTATTTGGCAGGCTGCCTATCATTATTACGAATGTTCCTAAAGGATGGCTAGGTCATTTTGCCATCAATATTATGCTCATAATAGATAAACTGACATTATATCTTCTGGTTTAAAGCAAGATCTCTCCTTAGTTGCACTAGGGATACTTTGGTTGGCACACAAGACAGCCCGGTGTCATCTCAGGGACTCAGAGGTCACAGTGCCATTGTTATCTTTTATAGAGCAATATATAATTTATCTACTTTCCCCAACAAGATATAAGTATTAAAGTACTTAGTAAGTTTCTGAAATGTTTGAATATTTAGACAAGAATAGCATATGCTAGGCTAAAAATAAAGGCTATTAATAAAAGCCCTTATGCAGTATTGCTGTCATCAAATCCATCTGTCCCTGTGAGAACTCAGCATGTTCACAGCTACTGCCAAGAGAGCTGCCCTGTGTAGCAAGGACTTTAAATGACCTATCCACTCATGACTACAGCCATTTCTTTCTATTCACCAGTTTAATGACTGTGAGCTAACAGATATGATACTTCTCTTTAAATCTAGTGACATCCTTTCCAGTCCAATTCAACTCCAATAGACTTTTTGTCAGCCTTGGGAATATTTATTCAACTAGTTTCAGCTGCCTTTTGTAAAATATGATTAGAATTCATTTTTAGTCTAAGTTGTTTATAGAACAAGTATGAAGTGATTAATTTTCAACAATTATATAATTATATTTTCATTCTAGCAATATGAAAAATAGACCCAGTGAGAGAAATGATATACTGAGCCCATTCAGTGTGTGCTTCTTCCCATAAATGAAACTTCTATATATTGATTCATAGCTCTTCACAGATGGAATATTCATGGTAATTTAGTACTCTTTTTTTTTATCCATACTGGCCCATTCTATTATTGGCATTAGCAATTATAACATGTGCCATAATAAATCAAAATATACTTTCTTACTGTACCTATGTTATCAATCAGCCTTAATTCTCACAGAATAAAGCTAAATGTTTTCTATTTAATTCAATTAAAAATATTTATTAAAAGCTACCTATATTGTAGAGACATCTATAATAAAAAGACACTTTAAATAGTAGTACATAAGAGACAGATTTAAATGCAAACTTTATAATACAGTGGCTTATGCCCTATATAGAGGTAGAAATTTGGGGTAGGAAGGACAACAAGTGGCACCTAAGTGAACCTGAGAGGGCTAAGGGAGAATGGAAACTAGGGTGCATGTCTGCAAAGAGTCATCACAGATAAAAGATTAGGAAGGAAATTTTAACAAATAAAAATGGTTGCAAAGACATCAGTCTCATTATATTCAAAAGCTTTGAAACTTTCTTTTACATTTTTAATTACATTTTCTAAAGAATATGAATCACATACATTTGTTCTTACCTTCAATGCTTGACATCAAAGAAATTTACTACTAATAAATTATCACTTTTATCTAGAATTTGAAACAAGAAGTTAAATGTTATTTGATATTTTGTTAGTCATATTCAATACTTATTTGTTTTAAGGTGAATTCTCACTATGTACTACATGATGGCTTTGAATTCATGATCTTCTAATCTGACTTTGTTAAGTTCTGATGGCTGGAGTGGTGAGAAGGCCCAGCCCCACTCTGCAGAGAATATTTTTCATGTTTTTTTATTTACTTTGATATTTCAATTTATGGACAAATACAAATCAAAATATGAATGACTAAGAAGAAATGTAAGGAGACTAATGTAAGAAAATTTAAGAGAGTAATAGAGGGGAAAATGTAGGGATGCTTTGAAATGATCAGGACACATCTCTGTGTTAAAAAGTATGCATATATATGTATATATACATATGCATGTTACCTATATTGTAAGATGAAGATCAGGAAGATTATAAAAATGAGTGAGATTTTCACATAGTTAATATGGAAAGACTTTCTGAAAGTATGTCATATTTATAATTAGATAAATACATGCTAACAGGTTTTCAGAGTTAATCTTCATACATGTGAAATGTATTATATGTTCTCACAACCGATTGCAAAGTTTGGCCAATTCTAGCTGTCCTTGATAATGATTGCTCATAACTATCATTTTGCTAAGACTCTGGCATAAATGATTAATGAGTTTATAACTATGCTTTACAAAGTCAAAAGTACCTTTTATAATGTTAGAATTTTCATGTACCAATGTACTTTTTATTATTTACTGATAATACACTGATGAAATAATTCAACAGGAAGGAGGTGAGAGAAGAGGAAGTAACTTTTCCCCAGGAAGTAGGATTAAGAATGTAAGTACTTTGGCTGGAGGAACTTCAGAGAACAAGGATCAATATTTAATGAAGCTTTTTCCTGAGCTTCTTCTTACTTAGTCTGAGTTCCCAGTGAGTGGTCATGAACTTTAGAAAAATAGTAAAGGGATATTTCATATGACTTAATTCATCTGAAATCTAGAAGAGATCAATGGCTTGCCAAGGTCAATTAATGAAAGAAAGAATAAGATCCAAGGAACCAACAACCTAACAGATACTTTCATTCCTAAACTGCCAGGTTGTGAGAACCTCAGAAGCCTAGATGACACATTGGTTTTCCCATAATTAGCAATGATGGTCACTAAAGGGAAATACTTTCCCTGAAAGATGCCCATGTGCATGAAGAGTGAATGATTCTTTTCTGTCTCTAGTATCTTTTCATTAATAACCCAGTTGTTATGTGTTGTAATCAACTATTCCAGCATGTTTTATGTGATGTGGTTATGATGTTCTCCTTGGTTTTAAATAGAGAGCAACAATTTCTTAATTCCTACAGTTACGCTACCACAGATGAACAAGGATAAAGAAGACAAGGTTAGGGAAGATAAAAGGATGGAGGAAGTAAAGTGATATACGTAACTCATAAGTAATATGATTGAACAGGGCTATTCAAAACTTAGTCCCTGTACTTTGATAAACATAAACACACACATTCACACACACACACACACACACACACACATTCACACACACATTCACACACATTCTCACACATTAACAGACACACATACACACAAGCACACACACAAACACACACACATTCACACACATACACAAACCCACACATTCACACATACATACATACAAACATGCACACACACAAGCACACACACATTCACACACATATACACATATACAAACACATATTCACACACAAACACATACATGTTCACACATACAAACACACACATTCACACACAGACATAGAGACACATTCACTCTCACACATACACACACACACACACACACACACACACACAAGCACACACACATATACACACATTCTTCTCGTTGACTGCCAAATTATTATAGAAACCGGAACATGTTCATAATAGGATTACATGTTTGGGCTTTGTCAATGTCTTGAAATATAATTACTTAGTTTGTATCTTTGAATAGGTTTTTATTAGTTAAAACAGACCCTTTTAGAGGAACTTTTCAATATTGCTATGAAGAATGTCACTATGCTCATTTGCATGGTCAGTTGTTGCTGATTTGCCTACTTAAGTCAAACAGATATCTCCTATATACAAATTGTAGGACATGTGCCAAATCAGTAGTGTTTGAAACAAAAGCCACACAAAATTTTGAATTGCCTTAAACAATTACAAATGTTACAATGTTATTGTTTAATTACATAAGGAAAACACATACACTTGATGGAACAATTTATCGAAGTTGTTGAACAAAACGTTAAGAACATAATTGAATTCCCAAGACAGAGAATAGATGAAATGTCGTTCTTTCCCCTCTGCTTGTCCTCCTCTCTCTTTTCCTTCCTTGCACATTCTCTCTCTTTCATTCTATGCCTGGGATCAAACAAAGGCTTTTTTTATTTTATTACTCACATACCTTGCCAGCCTTTTACTTTTGTTTGTTTCATGAGCTTTGAAATTCTACAGTGTCTAACAACAAACATAAACAGAAAAAAAAAATTGAATGTGCAAACATTTTATAGGACAGAGCAACATTCTGTTGCATTGGAATTTAACTGAAATTACAAGTAAGTGGTTTTTCAAAACACAGTGCTCTGGCTGTCTTTTTCTTTAGCCTACTTCCTCAAATTTTCCTATTCTATTATTTAAACTCCAAAACACTTTACTCTCATTTGGTCGTGATGGGCAGTTATTCTTGCACATTGTTCATTCTAAGCAGTTTATTCTACTCTTTCCTTCTGTTTCCCCACATCTAACCCTTATTTTTCCTCAAATCCCACACATCTCCTCTCTTCACATTCATATTTTTGTCTGCTAAGTTTAATCTCCCTTTTCCTTTTATAAATCACATAAATGAAACCTTTTTTAAACGTTTCAAGCAAGCAATGTTTACATTCTCTGAACCAACACTTTCTATTTAGCATTTATTAATTTTTAACCATCTATGATTTCTTAACTACTTTACTTGAACTCATTAAGGGTAGGATATAGGAGGTTCTTAGTAAACTAGAATTAGCATAACATCTTGAACTTAAGTGAGCTTTTAAATCATTATGAATGTCTATTAGAGTAAATAAGTACCAAACTTGAAAACAGGGTAGGGAGATTAGAAGCCTTAGATTTAAATAACATGCAAGCTTACAGAGAAAAGAGGACCTTCAAAACTGGACTGCAAGGAAGAACATGGTTGTTCACTCATTTAATTATATAAATTGACATATAGAGACACATGGATCTCTACAAATTCTAAACTATCCTGGTCTACGAAGTGAGGTCTAGGCTAGTCTGGCCTACACAGTGATACCATAACTCAAACAAACAAACAAACAAACAAACAATAAGAACAAGAAAAAACCATATCTAGTAGAGGAGATATCATAATCACAAAGTGGTTTTCCAGGGTGAGGCTCATCCATTGCACCCTGGGTCTCATTTTCTCAGACCCCTGTAATTTCTCAGATGTAGGAAATGCATAACAAGGAGTCTATAGACACAAATGAGAATACATGGCAGATAGTAATTGGGTGTGATGTAGGGAAGACAAGAGAGCTAAAAACTGGAAGTGGGGAAAAAATCCTGACCTGAGGCAGTCATTCCAGCACTTGATCCCATATACCTTGCATCTACATCTTCATGTTAAAGATATATTATTCATGCCACTCAGATGGTTTTGTTTTGTTATGACTGCCTTAACAAGCAAATTCAATAAGTTATTAACTTGATATCAATGACTTTTCTATATATAAACCACTCTGAGCATGATGTCTTATTGTACATATTTAACATTATATAAATACATCATGGTTTTTTTTTTTCTCTTCTTATGTCTTCAACTTGTTACAGTATTTGCTTTACTGGACTGGTTCTTGTTTAGAAATATGAACTGAATGACCCTCGCAGGGCAATGATTACAAAAGACTTTTCAGAAGACACTGAAGGAGGAACGAAATTGAAGAAATCAAGTCGGAGCCAGATGGGTGGAGTCCTAAGGGATACTATTTTGGTAACAAGTGAAACACCAATAATTTCTTCTCCTGTTTCTTTTCTCAGAAAACACTTTTATCTTTTAAGTTGCTTAAGTTATTAACTTCAGTAAAAGATGAATATCTAAAAACAGCAATGCTTCAATATACATTAGGTTGCTTCTCTGTTTAGGTAATATCTAAGTTGGCTTGAAGCACGTGAAAAAATGGGACTATAAGTGGATGATGTTTAAGCTATTAACACCTAACTTTCATGTTTTCTCAAAGTACTATAATAATATCATAAAAACTATTTATAATGTAAGAACTGTAGTGTTGGAAAATGACTTCAGTTAATGTATTTTTGGTAGAATCATAAAATAAGGTGAGAAATATGATACTATGAAATACACTTAAATTTCTTAAATTATTGATATTCATTATTATTTACCTTAAGCTTATTGGTTATATTTTTAATAAAAGGAAAACTAACTGACATTCATGTCAAATCTTCTTTTATTGATTATTGTATTGTTTATACAAATCACATTGACAAATTAGAATATATATTTACTTATAGTCAATTTACACATGATGTAGTATGGAAAGAAATGAGTCATTGTACTTTAGCAAAGTTGATAAATCTCATTAATGCCTTTTCCTCTCAGTAGGAAGATAAAACTATCAGTGGTAAAAANAATCAAATTTCATTTATACATGGAGACCATAATATTATTATTGGACTTCCATAAGAAAATATCACAAATTGGTAAGACTGAAGGGCAAATTTTGTTTTCTCACAGTGTAGTCTACAAGTTCAAACTCAAGGTTACTTTATCCTTGACCTGTAAATGCGTCATTCTNGATGTCACTCCACCTGTTTTTTCTCTATGCGTGTAAATCCCTGGTGTCTCTCCATGAGTTCAATTTTCTTTTTTATAAGGACAGAAACATAATTGGATTTGAGCTCACCCATCTGCCCTTGTTTCACATAATGTCCTGTCTACAAATGCATAGACTTTAGGAGAATCTCTGAATAGGCTTCAGTTCATGTATCTAAGCAATGAAGAAAGCACAATTCATTTCATAACAGTGATTGCTAACATTCTGGATTCTTTCAAGGCCACTGCTTCTGTAAGAGGCTAACTGACTTATTTAGTACCCTCAGTCACAATTTACCTTCACCAATGCAGTAACTAACCATTCATACTAACACAGTCATACTCTACAAATTTCTTCACATTTTGTTCATAGGAACATGTTATTCCCATTAATAAAATTAGGAAATAGTTTTTGTACAAATTCTATATGTCTAAAATAGTTTTGTAAAAAGTGGAAGGAGCTCAGTGATTAATGTATTTGGCTATCTACACACAAGAGAGATAAAGGTTTCTTTCTATAAGTCCAGCCTTCAGGGAAGAAGACAACTCAACTTGGATCAGTAGATGGGCATGTAGGGAAGCACTGGGTTTGACTGAGAAAACTTTCCTTCAATAAATAAGGGGGGAAAGTACCCAGATCTCTAGGAAATTATGCTTCCACATCCATGCACATACATACAAAACATGCATCCATACATATACACATAGCACACACAGATGCATGAAAATGAGAAAACAAAACTAAAATAAAACAATATTTTTGCAGAAAATACAGTTCCATGAGCTTCATTGGATCACTCCAAGTAATAAAGATTCCACCTGTGGTTTATAACAACTTTTTCAGAGAAAGCTGTATTTGATGTATGGATAATCCCTGAATTAACAGAGAACATGTTCTACCACAATAGGGAAATAATTATGTTAATCACTACATGAAACTATTGTTAAAATAAACTATGCATAGTTTAAGATAAGCAGACAGGGTGATATAAGAATTCTGTTAGTAAACAAATTTTTAAAATAATTTTGAAAAATACTTAAATCGGAAAAAAACATGGAGAATTCTAGGTGACAATGAATCCAGGCATGGATAACTAACATAGAGTTGAAATGTATTACTTTAAGTGGACTCATCTGGAATAGGCAGTGAGAGAAGAGGAGGTGAAGAGCATGGTAAGTGATATAGCATACTCTCATACATCACAAATAAGCAAGTTTAAATGATGTATGGTATTCTATAGGTGCAAACGATTGATTCTGTAAACAAATAGAGATAAATATATTCATGGTACTTGAACATAATACTGATGTCTCTATTTGATACCTAAGCTAAGTGTCATAGGATGTCCAAGAACTCCTAGAATTTTAATTCTGAAATTGGTGGCACTGGGTTCTTTCCATTGATTAATGAAGGTTATAAACCTGTTTTTATTTTTTTTTTTAAGTAAAAAAAAAAATAGATGGGTTTTAGCACATGGAGACTGGACGAATTTAACTATTCATTCCATATAAAAATGTTGAATTTAATAAAATGATTTACATATTAAAGCATTAATTTAAAACACTAGTTTGTTTTAAAATACATAGTTATATAGAGTTGGCATTATATGAGATATATGGATATATATATATTTTATATACATATATATTATTTGTAGAATATATATATATATATATATATACACACACACACACATATATTTCTAAAAAACAGTTTAGCGAGAATATAAAAATGGGATGAATTTCCTAGACATCAAATTTAAGATGATTTCAAGTTGTTTTTACGTTTAATAGATCAGCAATCATGCTTAACAGATAATCTTGTGTCACAGCTAATCTTTTAGATAAAGAAGGTATTTTATTCCTATTTAATATTCAAAGCAATAAAAGCAAGGCTAAAATGGGTAGAATTTTATGCAGTGGCCTGATAAGTTACATACTTAGCAATTAGAAGGAACTTGAAGATGTAAACAGGGGCTCAGAGCTGATTCACTCCCTACAATGTGAGTGACCAGTAGACTAAATAACTGCCGAGGTACATATTTACTTGTAACTAGTTGTAACCCATGACAATAAAGTTCAGTCAATGGATTTAAACATTTTTAGACCATGTTTTCATTATACAAGTAGTTGGCAAAGAGCAATCATAGAAGCTTCAATATTGAAAATGTGGGAAATATGCTAGTGGATGGATTTGATTTTATTCAAAAAGAATATTATAATTTCTCTGGACTCTTAAATATTTGAATTTATTTACATTTCCATGAAAACAGACTTATATTAAGAAAAACAGAGATTAAACAGAAAGTACAAGAAATTCCTAAGACTATACACTATATTTGCATGTTGCAACTTCATCAATTTAGGATGGTGAATAGTTATGGTGGGTTAACTTGGAGAAATTCACTTTGTCTAACCATTGCATGCCTTGCTGCCATTTTACTGCACATCACCTAGAACATTGCTGCCATTGAGTCCTAGTGGCTTTTAGCTTTTCTATTGCTTTAAAGAAACATTGACCAATGGAAACTATAAAAGAAGACATTAAGTGGGGTTCATGTTTTCAGAGTGCTGTAGTCCATGCTCAACAATGCAGATAGCATAACAACACATAGGTAGTCATGGTACTGGAACACTAGATGAGAACTTACCTGCTGATACACAAGCAATAGGGAGTGGGGAGAGAGAGAGAGAGAGAGAGAGAGAGAGAGAGAGAGAGAGAGAGAGAGAGAGAGAGAGAGAGGAGAGAGGGACCTAACACAGTAGGGTGTGCAGTTTAAGCCCACCCCAGTGCTACATCTCCTCCATCAAAACCAGACACTTCCTAATCATTACCAATGAATTCTACCAACTGGGGCCCAAACAATCAAACATGAGTCTGTAGGAGTCATTGTCCTTCAAACCATGACATACAGGCAAAATTGCTTTTGTACAGAAGGAAATGTGAATGTACATTTTAAAAAAAGAAAAAATGACAATAAGGTATGGGATTTAGATTGAGAACCCAAGCAAAATGTACTCAATATTCTGCCATGAAATTGCATTTTGAAGATCCTCTGCACTGGGTTCAATAACTACTCAACACTCAGTATCGAGTTTAATTACAGAAGAGAACTGGAGGTTCAAACTTGTAAATATGATTGATTGAGACAGGAGTCTGACACAGCTACAGTAAATACGATTCTGACAAGTCTTCCACAGCTCCTACCCACACTGTGGCTCAGCTAGCATGTGGAAACATGCTCACAAAAAGGGAACACAGACACAGGATATTCTTTTCACTGAAAACTAATTGTAGAAACATCATGCTGTAGCTAGCATTCATTAGCAGCCATTGCTAATGATCAATGTGATCTAGTCTTGAAAAGATAATGTGATATTTAGGGTATTTTTTTTAACTCTTTGTTTGCTTGTGTTAAAAATCCGATGATAAGAACACAAGATGCCTAGGAAGAAATGTTCCTTTTCTTTCTGCATTTGGGTGTGTTTGAGGGAGATTATAATCTTGGAGCAGTGAAACCTTCTTGTGCTGAATACACACTGGCCTATCTAGAGTGCTATATACAGGAAAGGGGGTTCCTGCTCCCTTATTGACAGCACAGAGACTGAGCTGAACCATATTTCTTTATGTAATATGACATTTAGATTTTGTGGGGGCTGGAGAGATGGCTGTTCTTCCAGAAGTCCTGGGTTTGATTCCCAGCTCTTCCATAAAAGCTTGTAACCATCTGTAACCCCAGTTCCAGGGGGTCAAAAGCCTTCCCTTGTCTTCTTTAGGTAGCAGGCACACACATGGTACACAGATATACATTCAAGACAAACACTAATCCACACTATGTAAAATATAAATAAAATATTTTTAAAAGATCCTTTTAATCTTTTTTAATACTTTGGACAGTATCATGGGTATTATGTACATTTTTTGATAATATCCACTTATTAGTGTGAGTACATACCATGCATGTCCTTTTGGGTTTGAATTACCTGACTCAGGATGATATTTTCTAGTTCCATCTACTTGCCTGCAAAACTCAGGATGTCCTCATTCTTAATGGCTGAGTCATATTCCATTCTCTAAGTGAACCACTTTTTCTGTATCCATTCTTCTGTTGTGGGACTTCTGGGTTGTTTCCAGCTTCTGGCTATCATAAACAAGGCCACTATGAATATAATGGAACAAGTGCCGTTGAGGCATGGTGGGTCATTTTTTGGCATATTCCCAAGAGTTATATACCTGTGTCTTTAGGTATATCTATTTCCAATTTTCTGAGGAACCTCCAGATTGATTTCTAGAGTGGTTGTACCAGTTTGCAATCCCACCAGCAATGGAGGAGTGTTACTCTTTCCCCACATCCTCTCAAACATGTGTGTCACCTGAGGTTTTGATCTTAAGTATTCTGGTTGGTGTAAGATGGAATCTCAGGGTTGCTTTGATTTGCATTTCTCTGATCACTAAGAACTTTTAATGTTTCTCTAGGTATTTCTCAGCCATACAAAATACCTCTGTTGTGAATTATTGGTTTAGGTCTACACCCCATTTTTTAATTGGGTTGTATTTTTTTGGTGGTTAGCTTCTTGAGTTCTTTATATACTTTAGATATTAGCCCTCTATCAGATGTGGGGTTAGAGAAGATATTTTCCCAATCTGTAGGCTATGGATTTGTCTTATTGACTAAATCCTTTGCCTTACAGAAGCTTTCTAGTTTCATGAGGTCCCATTTATCAATTCTTGATATTAGAGCATAAGCCATTGAAGTTCTGTTTAGGAAATTTCCCCCTGTGTCAATGAGTGGCTCTTTCCCACTTTCTCTTCTATTAGATTCAGCATATCTGGTTTTATGTTGATGTCCTTGATCCACTTGGACTTGAGCTTTGTGCAAAGTGACAAATATGGGTACTTTTATTTTTTCACATACCCAGTTAGACCATCACAATTTATTGAAGATGCTTTCTTTTTTCCACTGTATATTTTGGCTTCTTTGTCTGTGTATGTGTGTGATTTTATTTCTGGGTATTCAATTCCATTTCATTGATCAACATCTCTGTCTCTGTACCAATACCATGCGGTTTTTATCACTACTGCTCTGTAGTAAAGTTTGAGGTCAGGGATGGTGATTCCCCCAGTCATCCTTTTATTGTTAAGAATGAATCGTTTTCACTATTCTGGGCGTTTTGCCTTTCCAGATGAATTTGATAATTGCTTTTTCCATACCGTCAACAAGCTGAAGGGCCCAAGTGAAGACAGCTTGGTCCCACCTGGGAGGGAGAAGAAAGCAATCACAAGGCAGGAGGGAGGAAGGGACCTTCGAGGGGAAGGAGACAGGGAGTGAGGGGGAACATGATCTGCTACTGGGTGGGGGAAAAGAACTGAAGCTCTGAGGGTCAGCAGAAAGAATGAAAATAGGCAACCTTATGAGGTAAGGGGTGGGGGACCCTCCAGAATTTACCAGAGACCCTGGAGGTGAGAGACTTTCAGTACTCAAAGGGAGAGACCCTAGATGAAATGCACAAGAGTAGGGATAATGAACTTCTAGAGCCTATCTCCAGCAGAAAGGCAAGGTATTAAGTAAGAGATGGGGTTGCTATCCCACAGTCAAAACTCTGACCCATAATTGTTTCTGTCTGAAAGAACTGCAGAGATGAAAATGGAGAAGAGCTTGAGGAAAAGAATGTCCAGTAACTGGCTCAGAGTGGGATTCAGCTCAAGGATAGGCCCCAAGGCCTGACACTATTACTGAGGCTATGGAACACTCACAAAAAGGGACCTTATCATGATTGCCCCATGAAAGACCCAACAAGCAGCTGTAAGAGTCAGATGCAGTTATTTGCACCCAAACAATGGACAGAAGCTGCTGACCCCTGTGGTTGAATTAGGGAAAAGCTGGAAGAAGCTGAGGAGGAGGGTCACCCTTTAGGAAGACCAGCAGTTTCAATTAACCTGGACCACCGAGAACTCTCAGACAGTTGATCAACAACCAGGCAGCATACACCAACTGATATGAGGCCCCCAACACATGTACAATAAAGATCTGCTGGGTCTGGGTTCAGCCAAAAAAGATGCACCTTCCTCAAGAGACTAGAGGCCCCAGGGAGTTTAGAGGTCTGGTGGGGTGGTGGTGGATAGTGGGGACATCCTCGTGGAGACAGGGGGGCAGTACAGAAGTATGGAATGTGGGACAGTTGGAAGATAGACTGGGAAGGGAATAAAAGATAGAGTGTAAAACAAAAGAAAAAGGAATAAATAGTATTAATAGTGTGGATGACGATGATGGTGGTGGTGGTGGTGGTAGTGGTGGTTTTATTTAGTGCTCAATATTATGAAATTTAAAACCACTTTTATTTTAACTCAGAAGACTGTTCTGGTATTCATAAATTGTTGAACTCATCTCCATAATTTAGAGAAAATAGTTCCATGTACAGGTCAGTGTTGCCTAACTCTTGTTCTTCTTGGTAAACACCAGATGTAACCTCTAGTAAAACTGTATCCAATAAATGGCTAGAAGCTTCACTCATAATTCTTTGATAATGATTTTTATAAAAGTGTTTGAAGAAGTGTGCCAAGATGGATCACCTGTTATATCTGAATTAAAAATCAAAGTTTCATTTCATTGACATTTGGAAGATGTTTGACTTGTTTCCAGGCTCATGAAGAGTATCTGTGGCAAATATATCTTAATATGCATTGAAGATATGTATAAAGTAGCTTGGGCCTATGTGTTTAAGAATATATATATATATATATATATATCCATAAATTTGAAAGAGAGCAAGAATAAGGGATATGAATTGTGAATGAGGGTTTGTTGGAAGGGAAAGGAATAGGAAATTGCATAATAATACCATTGTCTAAAACACTAAGAGAAATAGTAAAACAAAATTTATGCTCCTGCAATCCCCATAGAGGCCGAAGGGTTACTTTTGATTTCCCTTTATGTGAGTATGTGTTTCACTTTGATTTTACTTCACTGTATTTTTGCCTGTATGTATCTTAGCCATGAGTATAATTTTATGAGTAGAGGGAGTTTTTTCATTGAACAAATGGCCAATTATTAAAACTGTTAATAAGAGAGATTGGTGTTAGTTTCTAAGCAAAATTTAATTGAGGACTAAAACAAGTAAATATACAAAATACTAATTGAGCTTCCCTCATAAAACAAATGTATGAGACATTTATTACTTCAGAAAGCAAAGTATTTTAAAGTACATCATAATCATTTTCTCATTTAAATAAATAACACACTCCTGCCTGTATCTTCTCAATAAAAACAAATTAACAGTACTTTAACAAAAGAGTTTCTAGATGGTTTTCATGAATATTATATAGAAAAGAGTTGTGCAGATGTGTGTGGAACAAAAAAAAAAAGTTTGTTTTTTTAACTTACTCATAATTTTTAAAGTATATATAAAACATAATTTTCTAGTGTGCATGTAATAATGATGATATACACTGCCTATATACTGAAATGTATCACAGTATTAATATTTACACATTCTAGGATTTGCCCTATAATTGTTAGACTATCACAATGCATTGTTAAACATCATTTAAAAATAGGAGAAAAAAAAATGACATTGTACTCTAATAAAATGCACAGGATCATCCTCAACCCTGACTAAAATGCAATTGTCGTGGTGCTGACAGGAGCTGGCTCTGTAGAATGAAAACCCCATCTGTGCTGAGAAGACATACCTGTTTGTGTGCTTTTCTTCTCAACAGCCCTTGTTTACAGTGAAAGTGAATTTTATATCGATATAAAGTGTGAGTTTATTGCTGCAGAAGTCCGTAATGTGAGAAAGAGACACATTGAAAAGCCCAAGATTGATTGTCCTTGTAAAAGGCAGAAACGCAGCATGCACCAGTGACTATGTGGAGAAGCACAGAAGGTTTGGAGGCCGATTTGCATTCACCAGAGGTTCGATGCTGCATTATGCATTCTGTGGGATTGTATTCAAAGTTCTCTTGTAAATTAGAAAACTTAATGCTATGCTGGCAATAGGGCCTCATAGCTATGCTTTAAAAATAAGCATTTGGTTTTCATTTTTCTTATAGCAATGTAAATCATCACTGTAATTAATGTTATGAAGTTTTGTAATACAGTAAAATTAAGCAACATCTGTCTATCGCTTAACCATAGATTTCCATATCCTGAACTTCAGGGAAAGGAGTAGGGAGTGATAATACTTAGCAAGATTTTACCATCCACCAGGTATCTGTACTTTGGGTTAGTATTTCCTAGATCATTGATTACTCTAATAAATTAACAATAATGACAAGCACGATCTCAAACAGATTATAGAGGTCATTTGATTCTCTTTAGGTACATGTATGTCATTCTACAAATGCTCATGAGAATCATTGAGAATCACATTTTCTAATATGTATGGAAGGCTGCTTCTTAGTTGGAGGACTGCTGACTCTTCCTCTCTGTTGTTGTCTAAGTCCTAGAGGGTGGCTGTTTCCTATGGCGATTAGCTGTGGGTCATCGCTGGGATCCTGTTTGTCCTTTCAGCTCTCTAAGCAACAGAGCATCCCACTTTCAGTAAGCAATCTCCTCCCATAGAATTCTTAGTATGGTTTCTATGTTCCATACTAGGCACTGCTACATCCATGGCAGCTGAGATGGTTTAATCTGTATTTGATTTCAATTCATGCTATTCAACAAGTTTTTATCTACAGCACTGTCCGGCACCCTTACAAAGGTGAAAGAAAGCACCAGCTTCAGGTTGAACATGCTGAGTGCAGGCTCTGCTTAGGAGTTCACAGCATCCACCCACTGTGCCTTTACACATCCATCCAGCTGTGCCTTTACTTCAAACTACAGTGCCGAGTCCTCACCAGCTGCAGTTCTTCCTGTGTGTGTTCATTGTGCTTCTTTGTTTACTATCTCTTCCTTGACAGGGTCTCATGCATATCCCAGCCTGGCCTTCAACTTATCCCCTTCTTGCTGTGCCCACTGGGTTCTGGGAATAGAGGCATGTGGCAAATTGTGGACCCTCTTTGTGTATTTCTGAAAGACTAACTCATAATTGATCATCTCTCTATGCAATGCCAGATTTTTGATGTGTTTTCCTTCATCTCATACTTTAAAATCATTACTTGTCTCATCAAACTGTATGAACATCTAGTTTTTTAGTTCTTTAAAAAATAATGAAACCATTTTATCCAAGAAATTACTAATACAAATGTAGAAAAAGTAAAGAAAAAATCCTAAGAAAAAGTTGAAGCTGAATATTGTGATTCATATGTAACCCAAACACTGCAAAAAGGTTTTCTCAAAAGAAATGAGAAAGAGAAATTGTGAAGGAGAAGTAGAGGAGAGACAAAGAGGAAAATGGAAGAGGACAAAAAGAGATAATGAGAAAAGGAATGTTAGGCTGTGAGTAATGTTCTATATATCTAGATATGATTAGAGTGAGCACAGAGTCACATTAGCTTAGAGCCATTTTTCTAATGTAGCATGTGTTAAAACTTTTAGTACAATATTATTTTACCACAAAACCAAATTTCTTTCATCTACGATGACCTCCTTGGTTGGTAATAAATATAGTATAAGAAAGCAGTTACAACACTAGTGTGTGTGTGTGTGTGTGTGTGTGTGTGTGTGTGTGTGTGTGTGTGTTTTAGAGATCTCAGAACTTACCTATTCTGTTTTCTGATTCTCAACAAGCACAGGGTTCCATATAGCTTACTTTTTTCAAGTTAAACATGCTGAGTAATTTTTTTGAAATATAAACAACTTTGGATCCAAACAAATAAAGGAATCTTTTTATCTTGGGTCATAGTGAGAAATATATTATAATGTCACCCTTGATATCTGCTATTCTACCTGGACATAGCAGGTCTCATATTCATGAAAATCTACGTATCGCACATTTGCTTACAGATCAACCATCTTGAAATTTTAACATATGTAGTAGATGCAGTTTTGTCATATTATGTCTTTGTCTTTTGCATCTACCAAGTGAATCTTCAAACAGTATATCACTTGTTTTTATTGAATGTTCTTTTGTAAGTGTAGGAGCATGATAAATATTTTCATTCCATTACCTGAAAACCTCACAGTTGGTTACTGATATTTATTCTGGGGAGTGTGTAACTTCTACAAATAATTGTTTTTCCTTCTCTCTTAGTGTCTAGGGAATAGAGAAATCCCTGGGGTTTATAACTGAGAGCAAAGTATGTCTAGGAAAAGGTAAAGAACAACTAGATTACTATTCTATGACACATCTGTCTCTACTAAGGTTTCTTTGTCCCAGCTACCAGCCCCTGCTCATGACCCTGCCCTTTATATTAACTTCTAAATCTTAATTTCAGTCCTCAGTATGCATAAAATTTGTTTTTCTTTTGTGTGTGTTTTAGCACTCATATCCTAAATATTTACCACCATGTAAAAAATGGACAAGTTGGCAGAGAAACAGAAGTGAAAGCCACCAATGATAACTTCCAAAAACCAATGTGTCAGAACTGTGCCTAGCAAACAGAAGCTTCTGAATAAATATGTGGCTATTGAATAATAGAGTAATGTAGAACATTGGAGAAATGATACTTAAGGAGATTGTACACTAAAGATGAAGTCCTTAGGAAGCTCCACAGGAGAATCAAGGACTCTCGAGTTGAAGCAGATTTATCAGTGCCTCAAAAAATTTTATTCTTACAGATTTTCTGTACACAGAGCACCTTAGAACCTCGATAATTATAGGAAATGGTTTCAATGAAACAGAAAAGGAGGAAAGATTTCTGTGTTGCAAAATGTAAAATATCGTTTATCTAAATAGATGCTTCGCTAAGTTTTCTCTGTTTTCACAGATGGTATTAAAAGCACACTCTGTTTGAGCCTCTTGAGAATGTTCCCGCTGAAAGCGCGGAAAACAGCTCCTGACACTGTTACTGGAGTTGACATAAGGCTACACTAAAAGCTAAATTTTACCTTTTATCTCTGTGTTCTAATTAGCTATCTATTATTACTACATATGGCTTTTAATTTTTATAGCCATGAATTATGTGAGTTCTTTCATTGTTAAAACAATCAGCAGTGCAAGTTCTTTGGAATGAGGCAATTCATTTAGTGAATGTACACATTCTTGTTCACGACAATTGTATATCATAAATTCTGGATTCCGTTCCTCCCTGTGCATCCTTAGGCCATCAGCAATAGGAAAACATGGCCATTGTGTTTTCTTGTAGCCACATATTATCATTTTTTTTTAAAAAAAAAACAGATCCTGTATCTTAAGTAATAGCTCACTACAAACTCCCACCTATTTCCTTAATCATTCTGTATAAAAAGCAACGGTGTCTTCGTTAAGTTTTTATTTATTTATTTTGTTTCTAAGTATGTGTTTAGATACCCCCATGTCATGTTTTGAGCATGGAGATAGGATGACAACTTGATGGAGTTGTCTATATCCACGTATGAAATCTACATGTTTTCCTTTATAATGCTCATTTTAATCTTTTCTGTGACCTTTTACTTCACTATTTAAGTGTTGACAGGGTAATGTATAATTTGGTGTTTTCCTCAGAGTGAATAAAATATAGTGATGAGGAATGTGATATAAACTAAAGTAGTTTGTAAGGAGAACTGGGGCGTTATTTCTCAACAAAGAGGTAGTGGTAAAATTGTTTACTTTTCTTGTCATGAGTAGAATGTGATATTTCAAGGCTTGTTCTTTATGACTTGTATAGAGATTCAACCAATTCCAATGAGAATATAAGAATGCCACTGCAGAAATAAGGAGAAACTGATTTTGACACTTATATAAAACACAAAAGCCCAAGAATTGTCAACACAATACTGAAGGAGTGCAGACTTCATCAATCAACACCTTAAACAAGAATTATTATACAGCTATATTAATCAAGATAGCATATAGCTGCAGAAAATTATTTGAAATGATCAATGGATGATAAGAACAACACATCTTTTTCCCAAGAACAAAACCATTAAAACTGGAACGATGGTAAACTTTTACAACAAATGATACTGTAACAGCTGAAAATTCATAGTATGTTAACATGATAGAGTCAAGAGCTAGACCTTTAATCAGGCATAAAAATTGTCTCAGCAATGACGATAGTCCTAAACACAAAGCTAGATAATTCGTACCTATAGGAGAAAGATGTGGTCCTCAGCTGAGGAATGACATAGATAGAACATGAATGGTGTGGTCCATGGGAAAAGAAGTTGAAAGCAGGACTTAATCAAATTCTTGTAATACAGTTTTCAAATAACAGAGCAAAAGTAAATATTTACAAACTATATCTGCTATATTTTTGTTGTCTGAAATATGGAATGGAAAGGACTTCTAATATTCAGCAATAAAAAAACCTCAATTTGTAACAAAAGTATTAAGACACAGCTCTCACACAAAATCATGTAGTAGGCAGCTATCTTATAATGATGAACATATAGTATGGTCTCAAGGTCATGTAACTATAATATTACTTAAAGTAACAGTGAGGCTCAACTCTCCACCTATGACAGCAGCTAGAATTTAAGACACAGACAACACAAGCTATGTCGGGTATGGAGAAACAGAAATCCATTGTTTGGGAAATTACAAAATTTCAACCTGGAACCCCCCCCCCCAAAAAAAAAAAAGTGAATAGTTATTTTCCACATATTTGCCAAACTTGAAAGCCACCAAGATGTGCTCTGGTAGATGAATGGACAAATAAACCATTGCATATCCAATGAATTTTTATTTGGTGCTAAAAAGAAATGTACTAGAAATACATAAAAAGACATGAAGGCAAGTCAAATGTGTATTTCTAAATAAAACCACTCACTCTGCAAAGGATATACACTGTTTGATTTTAACTTTATTGTAGTTTGAAAAAGTCAAATTTATAGATAAAATAAAATGGAATAAAATGATCAAAGGCTGCTGGTGGTTAAAGGGAGGGAAACTGGGAACTTTTAGGGCAGTGGAACACTTTAGTATAAAGTTGTCATGAATGAATGCTATTGTGCAACTGTTCAAATATATAAAATGCACTAACATAGAAATTCTATCTAAATTATTCTATAGACTTTGGGTGACAGGAAGTATCAATATACCATCATCAGTTTTAACAAACGTGATTTTGTTGAAGAAGCTGATGGTTAGGATTATTTTGGGATAAGGACAAAGATGACTAATCTTGCTGTAATCTGTTAAACTTAGCCATGAACATACAGTTTTTTTAATCATCAAGTTTGGTTTATAAAACAGCACATAATACATGGAATCTAAGAATCTGGGTGATGTGTACTTATACACACTTATGAAATTAAACTTACTTAAAAAGTGGAGGTAAATTTTCTGAGTTCTTACAACTGAGAAAATCCTTAATAATTAAGTTCGTGATATTGTTTGGACAGTGTTGTTGCTAGTCCTTGTAAAATCATCCTCTTATCAGTGAGTGCGTATCATGTGAGTTCTTTTGTGATTGGGTTACCTCACTCAGGATGATACCCTCCAGATCCATCCATTTGCCAAGGACTTTCATAAATTCATTGTTTTTAATAGCTGAGTAGTACTCCATTGTGTAAATGTACCACATTTTCTGTATCCGTTCCTCTGTTGAGGGACTTCTGGGTTCTTTCCAGCTTCTGGCTATTATAAATAAGGCTTCTATGAACATAGTGGAGCATGTGTCCTTATTACCAGTTGGGACATCTTCTGGATATATGCCTAGAAACTTAGAATACCCAAGATACAATTTGTTAAACTCATTAAACTCAAGAAGAACGAAGACCAAAATATGAACACTTTGCCCCTTCTTAGAACTGGGAACTAAACACACATGGAAGGAGTTACAGAGACAAAGTTTGGTGCTGAGACATAAGGATGTACCATCTAGAAACTGCCCTACCCAGGGGTCCATCCCATAATCATCCACCAAGCACAGACACTACTGCATATACCAGCAAGATTTTTCTGAAAGGACCCTGATATAGCTGTCTCTTGTGAGGCAATGCCAGTGCCTGGCAAACACAGAAGTGGATGCTCACAATCAGCTATTGGATGGAACACAATGCCCCCAANNGAGGAGCTAGAGAAAGTACCCAAGGATCTGAAGGGGTCTGCAACCCTATAAGTGGGACAACAATATGAACTAACCAGTACCCCCAGAACTCATGTCTCCAGCTGCATATGTAGCAAAAGATGGCCTAGTCAGCCATCATTGGGAAGAGAGGCCCCTTGGTCTTGCAAACTTTATATGCCCCAGTACAGGGGAA
>NC_034591.1:40887378-40899511 GCF_900095145.1 Mus pahari
TTGGGGATAGCATTTGAAATGTAAATGAAGTAAATACCTAATAAAAAAATTGAAAAAAAAATCATCCTCTACAGCAATCCACCATTAGTTAGAATTGGGAGAAAGCAAAACCTGTCTTATGAGGTGTCTGAAAACAAAAGAGAGTAAAATTGGCCTGGCGGTGATGGTGCACACCTTTTATCCCTGCACTTGGGAGGCAAAGGCAGGAGGATTTCTGAGTTCGAGGCCAGCCTGGTTTACAAAGTGAGTTCCAGGACATCCAGGGCTACACAGAGAAACCCTGCCTTGAACCCCCCCCCCAAAAAAAAAAAGAAAGAAAGAAAGAAAGAAAGAAAGAAAGAAAGAAAGAAAGAAAGAAAGAAAGAAAGAAAGAAAAAAAAAGCGTGAAGTCAAGTCAGAGCTTACAGTTGAGAGAAATGATTCCATAGAGCAAGTCACAGGCATGGTTTTATAAATTCATTACACATATTTTAATTGTATGTTGAATTTTTTTTTCTGCTTGAGAAAAACACTTACTGAAAATGACAGGAGGTGCAAATGTAATATGTAGATGAAAATACTCTTTCATCCCCTATAAGCCAGGTTGTATGGAAGTAAGAGCCAATCCAATTTTTCTTCCATGCTGTAAAGCTGAAACTAGATATCTAGTAATGCGGAGCATATATGGACAGAGTAGAACTGTTATGGCATCAAAGATGCCCAAGAAAAGTCTTAGAACTCAAAGTTTGCCATGAGCCCAAATGTGCTCTGGACTCATGGACTGGTCTGGGAAGGAAAGTAACAAAACATAGTAAATTGTCACTGAAGAATGATAGAAAGTTAAATGATAAGTGACACCTTTCTATCAAAACTAATTTAAATCAGAATATTTAATAATTTAGAGATACAATGATAGTGTTAACAATTATAAGTAAAGTAGGCTTTTATAAATAAAATGTTTATTTATTATATTATTATTTATTATTATTATCAAGCACTCATGCTTCATGTTTTTGACATAAATATCAAAATAATAAACTACCACCTGATGTAGGCATACTCATTTCTGTACCATGTCCCATATGTTATGGCTTCCAGTTTAGTGCTTTTATGGGATTTCTGGGTGTGCATACAAGAATTTCTCTGATTCTTGTATCTTCTCTTGAGTTCTTTTTCTTCTGTTTATTTCCCTTTTCCAACGCTTTTGTGATATATCATTATCTCTAAGAAGCCTCTTTATTTCCTATAGAAAGAGATAAAGAGCATGGATCCAGGTGGGGATGCAAGCTGGAAGAAACTGGGAGGAGTAGTGGGAGAAGAAACTGTAACCGGAATATATTATGTAAGAAAGAAAATCTATTATCAACAACAAAAAACATATGCAAAAAGATAAGAGTTGGGTGGGAAGAGATGAGGGGATTGAGCGTGTGGTGAAGGGAGGAGTTGAAAGGAGGTTTGGATATGTTCAAGTCATTGAAAAATATATGAATCAATATTTTTTAAAAAGAAAATATTTTACATTTTGCATCCCTAACTATTTGAATTGCATTATTTGCATGTTACTATTGTGAACGCTACAAATCGCTCACCAGGAGCTCATTCAAAATAGAGTTTTGATTTTCTTTAGTCGTATGAGCCAATTTATGTGTGTACTTGAATTACAAGTGCTTGGTTACAATAACAAGTATAATTCTAATATAAGAAGTTTGGCATGGGGTAGGTAAATTCTTCCTAAATATATCCCCAAAGCAATGAGGCATTGAATGTGTGGGCATATTAGCAGAGTGATGACATAAATTCTTATCCAAACTGGAACACTTTGAGTTTAAAGGAGTTTAAAGGAGTTGTAAATTGGATGGATCACTGGGAAGCTGGCAAATACTGTCACTGTCCAACAAATGGGATGTATGTCTACCCTATTAACTCAGAATACTATCATCATGAAATGCCATTAATGCCATTAATCGTTTATTTAAAAATTGTTTTAGGATCTTGATGGGAACTTAGAAAAATAGGCAAGATGCAACTTGTTGTTAAAGTTTTGTACTTCCACATTCATAGAAAAATTTACAGAGGACATTATATTAAGAAAATAATGTTTTTACGTGCATATTAAATTCAATCACCTGAAAACTATTTTAAATACAAGAATCACAGTTATTTAAATGTAGTCACTTCTTTTACTTACTGAAAGTGATTTATAGAAATATACAGCAAACATTATCAAATCACTCTCTGAGGATATTATGGAATTCCACCAAGAACCTTCTAGCCCTCTTTTCAGCATAGAGTTCATTTATTCTTGTCCTATAGGGACTGGAGAGGCTTTGCCACACTTCACAAATGAAAACCCATGAGTGTCATTCTATACAATAGAGCTTCACAATATGTCTATATTATTTTCTCTAAAGGACCAGTACAGCCATATTCCTAAAGATTATTCACAATAGGTGAATAGATGAGAAGTGCACACTAAATTTGAGGAAGTCTACCTGCAAGCTATATACATTTTCAGTGACAATGCAGAAGCAATTCTCTTAGGATCAACCTGAAGCAATTTCCCTCGCTGGGCATCCCCATTTACTTTTTTTTTTTTAAACTTATTTTATTAGATATTTTCTTCTTATATATTTCAAATGCTATCCCAAATGTCCCCTATACCCTCCCCCCACCCTGCTCCCCTGCCCACCCACTCCTACTTCTTGGCCCTGGCATTCCCCTGTATGGGGCATATAAAGTTTTCAAGACCAAGGGGCATCTCTTCCCAATGATGCCTGACTAAGGCATCTTCTGCTATATATGCAGCTAGAGACATGAGCTCTGGGGGTACTGATTAGTTCATACTGTTGGTTCACCTACAGGGTTGCAGACCCCTTCAGTTCCTTGGGTAATTTCTCTAGGTCCTCCATTGGGGTCTCTGTGTTCTATCCTATAGATGACTGTGAGCATCCACTTCTATATTTTCCAGGCATTGGCATAGCCTCACAGAGAAAGCTATATCAGTGTCCTTTCAGCAAGATCTTGCTGTCATATGCAATAGTGTCTACGTTTGGTGGCTGATTATGGGATGGACCCCCAGGTGGGGCAGTCTCTGGATGGTCCATCCTTTTGTCTTCACTCCAAACTTTATCTCTGCCACTTCTTTCATGGATATTTTATTCCCTATTTTACGGAGGAATGAAGTATCCACGTGTTGGTCTTCCTTTTTCTTGATTTTCTTGTGTTTTGGAGATTGAATCTTAGGTATTCTAGGTTCCTGGGCTAATATCCACTTATCAGTGAGTGCATATCAAGTGAGTTCTTCTGTGATTGGGTTACCTCACTCAGGATGATATCCTCCAGATACATCCATTTGCCTAAGAATTTCATAACTTCCTCATTTCATGCTGCCTTCTTAAGGCCAACAGGGGAAACATAACTTGTTCAGATACTGCTCTCTGTTGTGTTTGGTTCTGTCCTGAATATCGAATTATCACGCGATACTTGGGAATTAAATTAGAAACTCAGAGAAATAAGACAAAGAAGAAGCAAAGGCACACAGTTGTCTGGTTCTGTTTTCCTGGAAGAAGATAGTTTTCCCCCCTAATTGTGCTTTTCTTTTCCCCTTGTTGGAATTAGAGATTAAAAAAAATATATTGATAATTTGAAAAGAACATGACCCCAGAAGCAATCTCCAAGAAGATAAAGTTCTACAGATCGCAAAACTTAGTTCTGTAACTGCTGCAGCTCTAACCGGAAATCAAGTGAATAACATCAGTACTTCCTATCCACTAGTTTATACTTAGAACTTGTCTACCCAGGACCCACAATAGCATCTAAGGCATTTATACTGATTCTTTTCCTTTCCTCCATAGTGTTACCAGCATCACTTACATTTGTATTTATTGCATTTGTGTTTCTTTTCAAAATTAGATGATGACTTTATCCATCTTCGTAAAACTTAAATATGGTAAGAAAAAGTGTGGTAAAATTATATCATCATGGACATAATATTGTCCATTGAATCCCGTTGCAAGTGCCCATTTATTGGAATTTGGTTATGTTTATTTATTATTTTTCTTCCTTCTTTATTTAGGTTTTCAAAAATATCTTCATCTCACATAATTAGATCTCATGTACACATTTATAAAATATTATGATTTTCTGTGTCTCTATATTTCCATCCAAAAGGATAAGAGGACAGAAGTAGACACTGGTAGATATTTTCTTCTCATTGTTTTAGGTTTTTTTTTTTTGAAATGTATAATATTGAACCCAGGGATTTTCAAGCAGGTATTATGCAAATGTTCTTTCCTTGAACTGTGTTTCCAGCCCAAAGCTAGATATTTTGAAGGATATTAACAACATTAAGGTATATTTTTTATTAGGCAATTGCTAGAATTTGTGGCTTTGACTTCTATGGTTTTTAAATCATTCAGTTCAGACTTAAGATAAAAATTTATTTCAGGGTTAAAGTATTTCTAGAATCCATAATCAGTTTGGAACAAATGAGTTCTCAATATGCATTCTTTAGTAGTAATGAAAATGTTATAATATTTATTATTTTCTACATAATTCGCTAATCAACTTTTATTTGCACATTCAAAGTTCATTTTTGGTTGCACACCTACAATGGGCCAAGAAAGTGCATATCATCCCACATTGTTTCCACATTAGTTTTTTTCCCCCATTCTGGATTTTTCTCACCTTACATATAATGACAGTAAGCCTTCTTCTGACCATGTTAATGACACACAAAGCTGAAATATAAGTCTTTAATAAAATATAATTTCAATTGGATGAATGTAGCCATTATTGTGGTTTTGATACTTTGCTAGATTTCTGTTTTTTTTTTTTAAAGTGTTAGCATTAATAAATACATATTTAGAGAATTTCCATTTGCTTTCTGCTCCTCTTCCAGCTCCTTGTAGCACCTCCCAAGTAACAATCAGCTTTGCAAATATTATCATATGAGAACTGTGGATTGATGTAGATGATACAAATACATGTGTTGAAAACTTAACCTCAAAAACCTGTGATTGTGACTTTATCTAAAAGAAGCCTTTGTAGGTAAAAATCGAATAAAAATATGATCAAAGGTAGATGACAAGGAGCCCTGTGCCCACTGATACCTGCCTTATGGGGAAGAACATATTTGCAGATACAAAAGTACAAGAGAGAAACCACTACATGAAGATCAAAGCAGATATTGGACTTTTGCAGCCTCAAGCCAAGGAATGTCAAGCATTTCCACCAAACACAGGAAGGAAGCAGTGCATGTGAGGCTTCCCTGGGGCTTCCGGAGAGAACATGGCTCAGCCACACTCTTGTCAGATCTTTAGCCACCAGGAGTATGAAAGAATTTTTCAGATGCTATTATCCACACAGTACATGGTATATTTAAAGCAGCCTTGGGGAACTAGGACAGTAACTAATAGCTTGCTCTCCATCAATATTCTCCCTCAAACACACATCACAGAAATGATCGTCTCATATGCCACATGCCTCCTGTGTTCCCCAAACCCAACAGTCTGAGACAAAATGCTTCTTTCATTACTTGCTGAACTACTGAAATCAGGTGAAAAATATTTTTTAAAAGCAAGAGCTTAATGTTTCTGAATATATATATATATATATATATATATATATATATATATATATATCTCACAACTCCTATATCAGATAAATCTCTTCAGTTTGAGTTCACCCCAGGCTTTCTGATTGTAGTGAAGCTTGAAGAATTCACAATGGCCATCACAGAAAGCAGGGTTTCTCAAACCCTTAGGATCTCATTAAAGACTGGCCCTGCTTTCCTCTATGAGATCAGATTGTGAGATATTGACCCTGAAATCAAAGTCGGTTCCACTCAACAGCCTACAAAGCATTGTAAAAACCCTCAGCAAATGAAACATATTTTATTTTCCACTTCTCTTTTGATAGTCCAAAGAAGAATGAAAAATGACTATTAATTAATAACTGTGTTTTAGGTATCTGGTTCAAATATCAACCTTTAATATGGTAGAGGCAAAACAAATATAAGTTTCTTGGGAAAATTTCTAGTTCTCTGTGAAATATGGAAAGTAAATTAAGTTGACACTATTACAGAGGAAGTATCTGGCACTGTTTGTCAGTTGCTAAATTATTTTTGCACTGTGAATTTCTCCAAACATTGTATAATAGCAAATAGGTATAATTCATGACACACCCTAAGGGGTAGGCTATTTTCTACTAAATTAATCAGAACAACTAACAAAAACAGTAGATATTCTTCCCAGACTGAAGCAGGTGTTGAATTAATGTCTTCAACACTCATAAAACACACAAAATAATGTGAATAAGAAAAAGAGTCCTCCACAGAAAATGATGATATTTCAGTTGTATTTTGTAAACCACATATAGTACATTATATGAGGGATAAGATTAGTACCAAGAGGAATTATGAACATGTTACATTTATATTGTTGAACTACCCACCACAGTAGTGTTTTATATTTCCTAATTCTTGATTTTATTTTCAAATGTTCATCTTTCATAATTTTGTATTAAATAAAGATTTCTAGTGTATTGCAAAGAACATGGAAACCACCATTTTCACTTAAACTGTCAAATATGTTAAAGCTCTGTAAATAATTAATGGAAAATCCTGAGAAGAATTCATAAACCCAAGAAACTTCAGGTAAGATGAGCTGCTGAACCAATTCTGTGGACCAATAAGAGCGAATGATAGAGAACAAACTCTCTTCTTCCTAAAAGGCAAAGGATTGTTTGAAAATAAGGGTTCATTGTTGTGATGAAAGAAAATATTCTAAGTTAATATATTAATTTTTTCTGTTGCTTTTCCCACAATTACTTTAATTCCAATATTGTTCTAGAGAAAAATATTGTTTTGTTTCTGACATGTAATAAGAACAGATTGTCCACATTTTGTATTGATTAGACATATAGCACTAAAACCACATAAAATATTTGTCACAAACCAATTAATTTGTATTGACACCTGGTTTGATTCTTAATACGACATTCTTATTTTAATACTGTTACTTCAGTCTTCCAGTAAATAATCTGACAGATTATATCAATTTTGATCTATTTAAGAGTCTAGTGGTCTTAATTGTATGCAAAGGTGCTTGCTGCCCACAACTACTTAAAAATATCTCTATAGGAGATGATGGGATGGCTTAGCAAGTAAAATGCTTACTTTAAAAGCATAGACATTCCTGGCAAATACAGAAGTGTATGCTCACAGTCATCTATTGGATGGAACACAGGGCCCCTAATGAAGGAGCTAGAAAAAGTACCCAAGGAGGTAAAGGGGTCTGCAACCCTATACAATGATATGAACTAACCAGTACCCCCCCCCCCAGAGCTGTGTCTCTAGTTGCATATGTAGCAGAGGATGGCCTAGTCAGCTATCAATGGGAGGAGAGGCCCTTGGTCTTGTGAAGATCATATGCCCCAGTACAGGGGAATTCCAGGGCCAGAAAGCAAGAGTGGGTGACTTGGGGAGCAGGGTGGGGGGAGTGTATAGGGGGCTTTGGGGATAGCATTTGAAATGTAAATTAAGAAAATATCTAATAAAAAAAAAGAAAAAAAAATCTTTGTATTTTAAGTTCCTTCTTCTTGAGCTTCATGTGGTATTTGAATTGTATCTTTGGTATTCTGAGCTTCTGCTCTAATATCCACTTAGTGAGTGTATACAATATGTGTTCTTTTGTGATTGAGTTACCTCACTCATGATGGTATTTTCTAGTTCCATCTATTTGCCTAAGAATTTCATACATTCATTGTTTTTAAAAGCTGAGTAGTATTACATTGTATAAATGTACCACATATTCTGTATCTATTCCTCTGTTGAGGGATATCTTGGTTCTTTTCAGCTTCTGGCTATTATAAATAAGAGTGCTATGAACATAGTGGATCATGTGTCCTTATTACATGTTGGAGCATCTTCTGGGTATATGCCCAGGAGTGGTATAGCTGGGTCCTCAGGTAGTACTATGTCCAATTTTCTGAGAAACCGCCAAACTGATTTCTAGAGTAGTTGAACCACCTTGCAATCCCACCATCAATGAAGGAGTGTTCCTCTTTCTCCACATCCTTGCCAGCATCTACTGTCCCCTGAGTTTTTGATCTTAATCATTTTGTCTGGTGTGAAGTAGAATATCAGGGATTTTTTGATTTGCATTTCCCTGTTGACTAAGGATGTTGAACATTTCTTTAGGTGCTTCTCAGGCATTCGGTATTCCTCAGTTGAGAATTCTTTATTTCTGTACCCCACTTTTAATAGGGTTATTTAATTCTCTTGAATCTATCTTCTTGAGTTCTTTGTATATATTATATATTAGCTCTCTATCGGGTTTAGGCTTGATAAAGATCTTTTTCCAATCTGTTGGCTGTTTTTTTCTCTACTGACAGTGTCCCTTGCTTTGCAGAAATGGAGAGAAACATGGAGCAATCCCACTAAAATCCCACTCTCTCCCTACATATTCAACATATTACTTAAATTCCTAACCAGAGCAATTAGACAACAAAAGGAGGTCAAAGGGATACAAATTGGAAAGGAAGAAGTCAAAATATCATGATTTTCAGATGATATGATCGTATACGTATCCCCAAAATGCCACCCGAGGATCCATACACCTGATAAACAACTGAAGCAAAGTGGCTGGATAGGAAATTAACTCAAACAAATCAGTGGCCTCTCTATACTCATAGGATCAACAGGCCGAGAAAGAAATGAGGGAAACAACACNCTTCACAATAGTCACAAATAATATAAAATACCTTGGTGGGACTCGAACTGAGCAAGTGAAAGATCTGTATGAAAGGAACTTCCAGTCTCTGAAGAAAGAACGCAAAGATCTCAGAAGATGGAAAGAACTCCCAAGTTCATGGATTGGCAGAAATAATACAGTAAATATAGCCATCTTGCCAAAATGGCAATCTACTGATTCAATGCAATCCCCTTGAAAATTCTAACTCAGTTCTTCATAGAATTAGAAAGAGCAACTTGCAAATTCTTCTGGAATAACAAAGAACCCAGGATAGAGAAAACTATTCTCAACAATACAAGAACTTGTGTTGGAATCACAATCCCGGACCTCAAGCTGCACTACAGAGCAATTTTGATTAAAACTGCATAGTAATGGTATAATGAAAGGCAGGTTGATCAATCAAATAGAATTGAAGACCCAGAAATGAACCCACATACCTATAGTCACTTGATCTTTGACAAAGGAGCTAAAACCACCCAGTGGAAAGAGGACAGAATTTTCAACAAGTGGTGATGTTTCAAGTAGAGGATAGCATATAGAAGAATGGAAATCCATCCACTCTTATCTCTTTCCACAAAGCTCAAGTCCAAGTGGATCAAGGACCTCCACATAAAACCAGATACATTGAAACTTATAGGAAACAAGTGGGAAAGAGACTAGAACATATGGACACAGGAAATTTTCTTAAACACAACACAAATAGCTAATGCTCTAAGATCAAGAATTGACAAATGGGACCTCAGAAAATTACTAAGCTTCTGTAAGGCAAAGGACACTGCCAATAGGACAAAACATAAAAATTTTCATTAGTCTCATAGACTTTTTTTTTTTTATTTTTGCTCTTGTGTTTATATATAAAAGGGCAAAATTGCTATACAGAGAAACCCTGTCTTGAAAAACAAAACAGAAAACAAAAACAAAAAAGGCACAATTCTTGCTGTATTTTATATCTTAATGTATACTCGGTGCCACTTATTTATTTCTTTTTTGATGATTTACCTGAAGCTAATCAGTCAGTATGTGATAATTGTATAATGGTATTGTTAGTTTTATATGGTTTCTAAATTCCTTTGATTAAGAAGTCTCTGTCAAGTCTGTTCTTTACAGAACGTAAAGAGATAGAGTCTTCTGTAAAATGCAGCAAGTTGTGACAGCCTTGTTTTACATCCTATACAAATGCAGCCATGACTAGGTTGTACTCCTACCATTTGGATGCATAATATTAGCCGTGAAAGCAACTCTCGATTTCTGGTATGCAAACAAGGCAATAGTAGGGAAAACCACTTGGGAAAAATAATTGTAAAAACCAGATCTTCCTCTTAAAAAATATTCAAATGGCATCATTAAGTTACAGCTTTGACTATAACAATGAGATATTTTGGTATAAGAAGGTTAGATCAACTAAAATTTGTATTCATTGTACTGATATAGCAAAATTCATTTTTCTTTTATTGTAACCATTTTCTTGAAACCTTATAAGCATAACAATGTATATGTAATAATATTTATTTTGATTGTACTATTAATGTCCTATTAATTACTGAGAATCCAATTGAAAACTATATTTAAAGCATACATATGTAAAGACATGAATAATTAAGTGATATTACCAGTAAAAATAACATTTTAAAATTAATAACGCAAAAACTTATTAATTGGTTTAAAAACAAGTGGCATCTCTTTAAAGAAAAATCCATAGAAAATTTAAAAACAGTGGTCATGATATGTGTTGTAATGGAATATTCTACAATTATGACTAAAGAAAAAAGAAAATTAAATAACAGATGGAAATATCACTACTAATTCTTCAACTTCCCCAAATCACAAACTGAAAGATATAGGAAAAGTAAGGTATTTCTAAAGAGAATATACCTTCATTGGGATGAAGGGAAACTACGCCCCAACAGAGCTCCAGCAAGCTACAACAAGGCTAATGGGAATGCTTTGCTAGAGTAACCAGCTGAGTTAACATTCGGGTAAATGTATAGGATGTTACTGCAGAATACACCAAGCAATTCAACATTTTGTTAACAGTGTTGAGCAGGATGTCAGATATATTGATCCTTAAGCAGCATTAGGATGTGTGAGACATAGGAAGGGTAGAAGAGAGCTTGCTGACTGACAAATCCAGGGGTACAAAATTGCCTTCTAATCCGGAAGAAGCCACCATAGCGTACCAGCAGTGACAGCTGAACAACAAAATAGGTCCCCCTAGAATGAGAAAAAAAATGAGTCAAAAATTATTCAATTTCAGAGATTTTATTATTCTACTGACATTACTTTTATTGTTTTTGTTCTTAAGAACTAATCCTTATCCTCCTTCCATTTAATTTTTATTTAAAAGTTATCTCAACTTTCAGTTCCTGTAGAGGAATTTTAATCCAGCAATGTGGCTTCTCTGGCAAGGGATCCTATAGCCTCCCCTCTAGAGGTCACAAGAAGAAACACTTTCTTAGCAAAATACCGAAGCCCTAGGAAAGCTTAGATGAATTTAAAGTCTCATTTCTCATCCTTAAAGTCTTTATTCAAAAGCTGGACAACCAAGAGATGCAAAGCCATAGCTTCTGTGAAGGCTAATCCTAAAAGAGTTGATGTTTAGGGTTTAGTCAAATGACATTTTGTTTGTCTTACTAAATTTTACTTGTTTTTTAGTTTTTAATCTCACCTTGAGGGACCATTAAGTAATGGGAATCTTCTCAGAACTCAGAAAATCTACTTGTTCTATGTTCAGGCCTTCAGTTGGTTCACCCTCTCAGCTCCCCTTTTAGAAGACAGATGTATTGATTCACACTATCTGATTTAAACATTAATTTGAACAAAATAACCCTTAAAAAGAAAACACATGGAACAAGGTTTAACAGCATATGTGTGCCCACTGTGGTCCAGTGACATTAGTGCATGAAGTGGGACATCACACTGTGCTCTGAATTCTTTAACTCCTGCTGCTTCCAAGCTGGCTGTGTAGTTACAGACACATCGCCCCAGTTCCTTTAGGATAGTCTGTTCTCAAGTAGAACCAACCACAGACACACCCACTGGTGTCTAAGCTGCAGTTGCAGAAGTTGCCCAGCTTCAGCAGAATCTTGATGGCATGTACAATAGTATTTGGGTTTGGTGGCTGATGATGGGATGGATCCCCGGATGGGGTAGTCTCTGGAAAGTCCATCCTTTCATTTTAGCTCTAAATTTTGTATCTGTACCTATATCCTTTCATAGGTATTTTGTTTCTTATTCTAAGGAGGAATGAAGTATCCACATGAAGGTATTCCTTCTTGGTTTTCTTGTGTTTTGCAAAATGTATATTGGGTATTCTAAGTTTCTGGGCTAATATCCGCTTATCAGTGAGTGCATATCTAGTGACTTCTTTTGTGATTGGGTTACCTCACTAAGGATGATATCCT
>NC_034591.1:40900336-40949110 GCF_900095145.1 Mus pahari
GCGACGGTGGGCGGTCCTGGTATTCCTGCTGGAGGAGGAGTGGTTAGTGGGGGTGGTAGGCACCAACATCTAACAAAGCCCATGAGTCTATAACAATCAAGGGATAGGAAGGATCAAATTATTTTCTCTCCATAGAAAAGCAGTGTCTTCATTTTCCTGGGAGTTAAATGATTAATCATTAAGTGAGCAAATCTTGCTTATGTGGAGGGAATTATTTTGGTTGATTCATGAGCTTTACTAGCATAGGATCCAAAAAACACCACCACAGCTTGAAGTATATATTAGCCTTGTCTATGCCAATTCTGTTAGAAAATGTACTAGAATGTACATTGATTTCTTTATTTAATTTTTGTCTTTTGAACTGCTTACAGGTAGAGTTGCATTCTTCTTTTTTAAGCAAAATTCACAGTCCAGATATAAAAAATTTCTATGATAGTAATTAAATTTGAGCATTCTGAACTTCCATTTTATGAGCAAAAGTGTGTGATTAGAGGAAATTTTATTTATGTTGCCATAGCTCATTTCATTCTTTAATTGCCAGTATATAATATATTCAATATGAGGACTAAATTTAAAACAAAATGAAAAAAAAAAGAAAAGACACCACAAATTCTTTAAGTAAAATGCCAGGAATAGCACTATTGCTAGAAATACTTGCTAAATAGTTAATATGCAAGATTGCACTTTATGTATTTCATATACATTAATTTATTTAATTTTCTCCAGTTCCTTGACAAATAGTTGACCCTATTATTCTCTCCACTTTGCATTTGAGAAAATGGAGTTAAAAATAGTTTACATATTGACAAAGTAGGAATGTGAACACTAGCAATCTGATTCAAGTTCAGACTCTCACCTAATACTACATTGCATTTATTAACTAAACAGGAGTTTTAAAAGTCTATTTTAAATAGTCTTGGGAATTTATATTGTTTATTTTAATTCTGTTGTTTATTTTAATTCCATTTTAGGAGAAAATAATGGTAATTTAATGCACAGTAAGTGAGGCTACCACAGAAATTTTAAAACAGCGTGTCAATGTACTTGAATGTCACAGAATAGAGCATTAATTTGAAGAAAAATGAGATGTTTTGATCATAAAATATTAACACCAAATTGTTTCACTTCCAAGTATTCACTTAATATTACATGGTTCAATAAATAGAATATTTATGCTTAAATATTTGTTTATTAATTATAAAAATGATGTATGCATTTTTAAGCTCATAGTTACTATGAGCTTCACTCAATAGAAGCAAGTCAATATGCCCCTCTCAATGTCATTTCATGATCCCATTGAACCAAAACGTATTGATGCTGATACTATTGAAAATTCTTCTTCATTTTGCTAAAATTAGTTATGTCAGATCCTTCTTAACCTTAGGAATTATTGATGACTCTTGACATCTTTTGTACTTGTTTATTGAATTCTGTTAAATTTAGGTAGAAGTAAAGTAGGTTTATTTTCTCAACCTGCATTTGAATTTACAACAGTATCAAATCCCTTAGTAACTATATATTCTTTCACTATCATAGATGTTTATTTGGATTTATTTTATGAGCTCTCCTGTGAGTTCTCTCAAGAAAACATATGGTAAAATTTACTCAGAAATATCCCTTGAATCATATAGAATATCCATAAAAATTAATTTTTCTTGAACAAATTATTATAATATAACATAAACCAGAAAAAGAAAATATTAACTCTTATTTATGATATAATAATAAACCAGAGAAATAAATAAATGAAGAAAAATAGAACTTTCAATCTAATTTTATTTTAAATAATTAAACACGGAGTTTTTAATGTATTGATTCTTAAGAAAACCTATGGACAAATAGGTAAACACCAAAAATAATTATGTATTTCAGTTATATAAATATATGTATGTGTTTGTGCGTGTTTGTGTGTGTGTGTGTGTGTGTGTGTGTGCAAACTACCGTCTCTTTTTTAGAGGTTTTTACATAGTAGAGTATCATGTTTAGGAATGTGCTCTCCTGAGATATAATATCTAAGTTTGTTCTACTGTGGTTCTGAGATCTACTTGTTAATATTGAAGCAGTGAGGTGTTTCTAATATATGGTAGTTAATTTTCTAGTTTGCTTTTAGAAGGCAATCTAGGCCATCTTGAATAAACTTTTCTCCTGTGTTATCTGCCATTTCGAGCTTTGTTTCTCTTAGTGAATAATGAAATTAGGAAAAAAAAAAAACCGATAGCATTTGTTGATAGGAAGATCATAGTTGTAGCCTCTTTCATTTTCAGAGGAAAAGACTGAAATATATATTTATTGGTATGCCTGTACATTAAAGCATGATGATATTCTTCTTTTTTAGCCATAAAGAGACATGCCTATCAGTGGTTCAATATATTGTGACAGCGTTTATCCTAAAACCTCTTAGAGTCACTTGTATTATTTCACGTTTTACCTCTGGGGGTCAGATAGACGTATCCTCCTACCATTATCAACCTGTTTTGAGGAGTAGGTTCTTCAAGGGAAACAGATGAGTATTAACTGAATGTAGCTTTTTCAATAAAAGAACTTAAAAACAATCATATTGTACAGTAGCTGATACTACCTCCCTGGGAAGTGTAATAAGACTAAGTATTATATGTGAGTTAAAGGACGTAGCAGGTAGAAGGCATGATGCCTAATGTGTGTGTATGGTATGAGAATCACAGCAATCATCTATATTGGTATGTGTGACCCTCTATCAGAGAATTTGTCTTTTTTTTTTCATTCATGAGTACAGTTGATACATCTTGGATGATAACTTTCCCATACTTCTAATTTATGGAAAAGATAAGTGATTCATTAAACAGTAACAGAAAATTAACAATACATAGTACTGTTAATCTATCATTTCTTACCCAATAATTGTAGGGATGAGTCAGATATGACTACATAATAGTTTCATCTGTCATATATTTATTTAAATATATGTTTAATTGTGTAATTTATATGCTAGTAGAGAATATTCTATTTAAAAGCACTTTTCACTCTCCTGTGTTTACCAAATTAGTGATCAAGCCCTAAACAATCTCATAAATTTTAGATTAATTTTATATTATTTATATAATATAAAATAATAATATAAATTATTTAGATTCATTTATATTTTGTAAAAATAATATAAATGATCAGTGCTTTCTCTTCATGTGAATATTGTAGTTTTCTAGGAAATTTGTTTCTTATTTAACCACGTTGAATTACTAGGGCATATAACAACTGACTTCTGAATATTAGGATAATGAAACATTGTCAACAGCTTCTAGTTTACTGGCAACATGCACATTAAACGTGTTTATGAGCATTTTAAGAAATTCTAACGTTATATTCTACAAGAAAACTCTAGGAATTCTGCCAAATATTCCATGATTTGGCTGAGATTCAAGAAGAGCTTTATGGGGCACAATTTTATTACCCCATTCTGCATGACATTGATTTGCCTTTGAACTCAACTAAAATCCATTACTCCATAACTCAAGTTAATCGGTATATAGATAGGAAATTTCCTTACCACAGCAATATTTCTCTCAATATATTTTATTTATTAAATTTATTGGATGCTCAAAATCAATCAATTTCTAGGAGCACTTCAGAGAGTAATAAAGGATGGTACTGAAATGTGTATATTGCTGTAGGCTCAGGCAAAGTAGACTTTCCAGATACAGATCACAGAACGATTTTTAACTTGCTTACCTGTGTTTGCATAATTTTTAATTAAGAAGTATTACACTTTGTATTAATATCAGACAGTTATTAATTATAATGCTGAAAACTGAAAGCTAGACAAATGATTGAATGTCTTTGGAATATATAATATGCATATATATTGTTAAAGCCTTGACTGGTTTATGATGTAACAGTGGACTACCTGGAAGAGGACATTTGACAAAGATAGAGATTTAGTCCTGGAGAAATAAAGGTGCTAACAATAATTGAGAGCTTGAAAATGACTCCTTGCCCTCAAATATCACATACGAGTGTTGGACCACTAAATCAAAGAAATTTTGAGAATGAACTTAATTATATTAGAAGACAGTCAAAGCTAACATGCCAAGGGGGTTGGAAGAGTCTATTTATACCTCCAATTAATTAACCTCTAGATAATGTGCCTGAGGCCCAGATGCACTGAAACTAGTCTAAACAACATTTCATTCGACATGTGTGACACACTATATTTTGCAAGAGGAGAATTAGATGAATATTTCCACTGGAGCATACACTGTGACCATCTCATACATGTTCTTAAAGGACAATATTGTTGGCTCCTCCCTCTAAGCCTTGTGTTCCGCCTCTTGCAGACAGGTTGGGAGTTTCTTCCTGGAACCCTGGATCTGGACAGCGTCCTCGGACCGCCCACTGTCACCGCCCACCGTCGCCTGGACCGCCCACCATCGGAGACCTGCCCGCCACTGCCAGGACTGCCCATCATCGCGAGAACGCCATGGCAACTTCTAAGGACTCAGGGGAATGCTGGGAACCCTTCTTTGTATTTAAGCCAGTCCTGACAATAAAGATTAGGGCTTTGATCAGACGTTTGCCAAGGACCCATATTTCCTTTCGCAGCCCTGTTCTTTCTCAGGAGTTCCCGTCCTCCAGTTCGGATCCACAGTGGTTCTGCAGGCAGAACCACACATTTAGCGTCCAACGTGGATTACACACAATACCTCAAATCACACACATAAGGATAGATCCCACTGCAGACAAACTTCCACGTTAGGGCTTCACCAAATGATGTCATGAGATAGCATCTTGCATTTGGTTTCTTTTACTCACCATTATTCCTATGATATTCAACTCTGTTACTGCAAATAATGAGTTTCATCCTGCTACTCTTTGCTGTATACAATTTTGATTTGTGAAAATGCAAATTATTCATCTTTTTACTTCTATTTACTTATTTACTATTACTAGTATTTATTATTGTTATTATTTTATTACAAGTAATGTTTCTATGATGAATTTATCACTTTGTGAGATTTCACATGCTTTAATTTGAAATTCCCTTCTAATTGTTATGTAGTAAAATGTAATTTCTAAGTTAAGAAGTGTGCACATATTCAGTTTTACTAGATCTTGACAGTTATTCGAAATCTTTGTCTTCCTACCAGCAAGATAAGAATTCTATTTGAAAGGGCTTCATCTATGAGTACAGAAGAATGTCATTAGGAGTCATTTTATTGTTATGCTTTTGTTTGTTTGTTTGATTGACTGATTTTTTTCTTTTGCTTTGTTTTTGTGACAATGTATTTGGATTTAGCCTTGGTCCCTAAACTAGTTTCAGGTTTTTGGTCACCCAAGCACTATCAGTGTCAGGAATGTCTTTCATCTTGAGGAATTGGTCTTCAGTCAAATACGATATTGGTTAGTTATTCCCACAAGATGTTTACCACCATTGCATTAATATATCTTGCAAAAGACACAATTGTAGATCAAAAGTATTTTAGTTTGCTTCCTGTTTGCATTTCTTCACTTCTTTTGGATAGCTTTTAGAGTGCTTCCTATACCAAAGACACTAGAATGTAGGGGTTAAGATTCTATACTGACATAAGCTCAACTTCTCCATATTCAGTGAATTGTATGCATATTGTCTTTCAAAATAGAGGAAAGCAAGTTATAGACTTGACAATAGCTTGGGTCCTTTAGGGATTCCCATGCTGCCCCTTTGGACAATAACTCAGTTAGATCTAACCCAATCTTAGCATTGGAAGCTTTACTTGGTGAAAAATTCCTAATTGGGGTTTGTCCCCCCGACTATTTGGCAATTCCATTTAGATACAAATAATGTGTGTGTGTGTGTGTGTGTGTGTGTGTGTGTGTGTGTGTGTGAAAGAGAGAGAGGGGCAGGGGAGATGAAGGAACTTCTCCTGAATTAGGTTTTAATACTACTCTCTCATGCCCAGCACTTTTCACTGTCTCTCCCTGTATTTTCTACCTTGGCCTCACTTCCACTTTATCATCCCATTCCAATTCCCTCCCAACCCCAAATCTATCCATAGATATCTACCCTATTTCCTTTTTCTAGGGAGATATATCCACCTCCATTCTCCAGTCCTTTAGTCTATATCTAACTTCAGTGGTTCTACAGACTTTAGCTTGGTTACCATTGACTCAACAACTGATATCCACTTACAGAAAAATACATACCATGTCTGTGGTTCTGAGACTGGGATACTTCATTTAGTATGACTTTTTTTTTTTTTTTTTTTTAAATCTAGGCCTATCCAGTTACCTGTGAATTTCATGACTTCATTTTGGAAAAGGCTGAGCAATACTCCTTTTTCTAAATGCAGCACTTTTTCTTCATCCACTCTTCATTTTTAAATGGATGATTTCCATTCAAAACTACAAAGCTGTTGCTTCAGACTTCATAGCTTCTCTGATGTCCCAATTGAAGAGTCTTATCGCCTTTGTTCTTTTGGACAGAAGCTACTCTTCTGTGTGATTTAATATTGTCTTCATTAGTGGATACAAGCCGAAGTTCTCTGAGAAGAAGGAACCAAATTAAGAAAATGTCTTCATCAAATCTGGCTATAGACAAGCCTAAAGGGCATTTTCTTTAGTGATATCATTTCTTCTTCTTCTTCTTCTTCTTCTTCTTCTTCTTCTTCTTCTTCTTCTTCTTCTTCTTCTTCTTCTTCTTCTTCTTCTCCTTCCCCTTCCTCCNCCTCCTCCTCCTCCTCCTCCTCCTCCTTTTTTCTTTTTTTATGTACTCACTTTATATCCAGATTGCTGCTCCCTACCAGTCCCTACATTCCCTTCCCCCATGCTCCCATCCCTTTTCCTCCAAGAGGGAGTGGGTATCCCCCAATCCTCGCACACCAATTCTCTGCAGGACTGTGAGCATCCTTTCCCATTGAGGCCAGACAAGGCAAACCAGCTAGGACATATTCCACAGACAGGCAGCAGCTTTAGCGACAACACCTGTTTCAGTTGTTATGGACCCACGTGGAGAATTAGCTGCATATCTGCTACATATGTGCTGGGGACCTTGGTCCAGTCCGTGTATGCTCTTTGTTTGGTAGTTCAGTTTTTGAGAGCTTCCAAAAGTCTGGATTAATTGACTCCCTTGGTCTTTCTGTGGAGTTCCTATCCTCTTTGGAGACCTCACTTCTTTCCCTCAACTCTTCTATAAGAGTCCGCAAGTTCCATCCACTGTTTGGGTCTCTACATCCATCTGAGTCAGCTGCTGGGCAGAGTCTCTCAGAGGACTGCCATGCTAAGCTACTGTCAGAAAGCATAAGAGTAGTGTCAAGGATTAGTGCTTGCACATGGGATGGGAATCTAATTGGACAGGTTATTTTTTACTGAGCAAAACTCTCAATCACTATAGATGGTGATTTCATTGATTTAATGATTTCACTTAGTGATTGATGGGAAGTACTCAGCTCATTATGGGTGGGGCCACCCTGGGTTCGTTTTCCTGAGTTCTATAAGAAAAGAGTCTGAGTAAGCTAGAAGGAAAAAAAGTCAGTAAGCAGCACCCCTCCATGGCCTCAGCATCAGCTCCTGCTCACAGGATCCTTACCTGTTTGATTTACTGTCCTGACTTAGTGATGAACAGTAATCAGAATATGTAAGCCAGATAAAACTTTTCCTTCCCAATTTCTCTTGATCATGGTGTTTCATCACAGCAATAATCACCCTAGAAAAGACAGAATTTATAGTTTTTGTTCTGTTGTTTTAATTCAAGTCAGTCTTTGGAAAACATTGGCAGTAGCTTAATACAGTGTACTATTCGCTTTAAGCTCTGAACTTCCTTCCTAGACTCGAAATGCACAAACATAAAGGTGTATAGTATTAGTCCAGATCTCACTAGTGGAAAAGTTTCAGTTTGTTCTGGCTAATCAGGGAAATTATGGTTAATACTGTTTTCAGCCCATGCTTGAGTTCCCATTTTCTCATCTAGCCATTTGCTTACATTCTTATGTTCTTTTCTCACCTTCTTTGACTCTGGAAGAATTTTAATTGCTTTATAATCACCAGATCTAATAAGTTTTTTTGAATTTTCTGTTAGTAGTGGATCAAGAACCACTCCCTGATATTTCTGCTACTTAGTTATTTTTTTTTCTATTTCTCATCATACTAGGTATTACATAGCCTATAGGGCTTTAAAGATAGTAATGAGTATCTCTTGCATTTTGTATGATGCTGTTAGGTTACAGGAAAAGAGTCTGATCTTTTCAGTGTGTATTTTTAACCTTTGCTATTTTTAAAATCCCAGGGACAAATATAGTCTTTAGATTAGGTGAAATTTGGCTCTCCTGCTAAGGCAAAGTGCTACAAGGTACTTGGAATGATTTGAACGGCATTAGGTTTTCTCTCATCTAAGTACACCCAGTCCTAAGAAACTGTAGCAATTTTGTGTGGCTGGTGGTAGTTTTGTTTTCCTTGACCTCATATGATTTTTTTTCACAAGTGTACTCTGTCCAGAATGAGGAAAAGAACTGACCAGAGTTTCCTGCTTAGATTTACTCTCTCCACAGTTTTCTTTCCTTCTCAGATGCCCCAAACTCCGAACTGTCTCCACAATTCAGGAGCCTTTTACAACCTAATTATATCCCCTTTTCCTAAGGAATTTTCCTCACTACCATTTCTTTTCCCAGGAATTATTGTTACTCCCTGCTTTCGAAGTTTTAATACTCTTATTTTATAATTTTCCCCACTTTTTCATCATGTAAATTTTCCAAAGAATCCAAATTACCTCACTGAGACTTTACATTCATGTCACCAGTACACTAACAGTGGGTACTGAAGGTTTATAGAAACGCTTTTAAAAATAAAATGTTGGGAAAAAGGATTTTTTTTCAATCTGTCAAATATAAGAAACTAAGAATGGGTTTTATACTTTCTTTGAAAAATAATTTTATCTAAAACATGGTGAAAATAAGAAAAATAGAAAATTACTGTATAAAAATTGAACAATTAAACTAAATATTTTCTTATTATTTTTGTATAAATAACACTTTATTGTTCTCAGTAAATTTCCTTCACAATCTCTTTGTGTGAATTGGTTTTATTCTAAAGGTGTCCCCAACATGCTCAATATATGAACTCAAAAAAGTTGTATGTTATCATTACCACAGGTTGACTACAAACATGAACACTACATAAACATTTCATCTGCAAAGGGCTCCATTTGATTCAGACAGACTTTTTGATTTTTTTCTTTTATAGTTTTTGCTTTATATTTTAGCATAATTTCTCAGGTAAAATTGTATCAAACTTAATTTTGTGTCCTCTTTCCCCAATCTTCTTGATATCTCCGGATATTCCAGTCATCACTTTGTATCTATATAACTTCATCCAGTAATTGATAAAAAGACCTTTGTGTGTTATCATCTTAAATGTGTAACCTTGGAGACTTTTACTCTGTTTCTATATTGTGAGTAGGTAAGTGGGCTGCATGGATGGTACATTTTTTGCTTTATGGAGGAAAGATCTCAGATTGTCATCTCGGTCAGTGCTATCCTTCCTTCACCTTTCAAGAGTCAGAATAGCAAGCCTGTCTGAATGGTCCCTTGCCTAATTCTTTATATTATTTTATTTTTCCTTTCTTGGGATCAAACCCAGAGACAATGCTAAATAGGTATTCCACTAAACCCATGTGGCTCCATCCTCAAGCCTTACCTCTACAATTTAAAATCTGTTATTTTAAATAGCGAAAGGCAAAGTTGTGAGTAAGAGGTAGCACCACTAAGGAGAAAACAAAACTTTAAGCTTGCAATCTGTCTGTTAAAATAAAAATAATTACCTAGGACACTGAACAATGTAAGGGTTTTCTTAACTGTGTCTTGAAATGACTGTTAAAGAAGTACTTCTTATCAACATTCTAATCGTGTTTTCACAGAATAATTATGCTGGCAAATGTAATGTTAGTTCTAGATCTTCTGCCTGCAACCTCCACACATAGAAAGAACTTTGTCTATACAGATCCTATGACACTCAGAATAGCTGCGACTACTGCCAATGTCTCTACAAAGCTAGAGCCTATCTCCTTGATTTAGACACCATGAATTTGTTTGTTTGTTGTTTGTTTGGCCCACTAAAAAGACTTCCTGTGATCATATCAGCGACTGTAATTTATTTGCTCCATATTTTATGTCTCTGGCAATGAATAGCACTTACTTCCTGGGATAACATAAATAATTCCTTTGCTCTACTGTTGTTTCTTCAACTCACTCAGCCAAACTGTGTTTCTCCAACACATCTCACAATACATCTCAAAGAATCTGTACACATACTCTCTCCATCACTTAAATTACCACACTTGGGTAGTTTATATCTTCTGTTCTCCTCCTTTATTTTCTTCTTTCATTCCAAGCCAGTAATCTCAGATATCTGTGCAGCCCAAAGTAATTTCTCCTCCTCAATGAATTGCTTGTGTTTCTGCCTCATCACATACAGAATCTGTGGAAGTAAACACTTGTGAAACGTTAACAAAACTTACATGGTGAACAGATTGCAAAAAGTTCTAGGATATTTTGTTTTTTTTCTGAAAATTATTCATCTTGAGTAACTGCAAATGCCTGAATTGGAGTGAGGGAAAAAATTCACTTAAATGGCATTATTCACAGCTGTAATTTAGAAGAGACTTTTTTTTTTTCTGCAGATAGCTAATCAGAGGTAAGTCATTATATGGCCAGAAAATGATGTAGAATGCAAAGTAACACTTAAAATATTCTAAAAAAAAAAAAAAGAACAAAAATACAGGCTACAAATCTAAGGTTACTATTATCATCATTTCAATTTTCCAGACCTTATTAGAAGGCAAATAAATATTGATACTAACTCAAAATGTACCACTAAGAGGAAAACACAGAACTGTAAGAAGCTTGTTAAATGAGAATCAATAAAATTAGTATAGTTCATAATATTGATAATAACACTACAGGAAAATATTTGTGAAAAAATTATCAAAAGATAAAAAAGAGTATTTAAATTATAAAAAGGAATGACAATATATTAGAATTATAAAGATATGCATGTTAAGGAAATTTTAAAAATGCAACTGGAAAAACAAGTGTCTTTTATTATAATTATACACATGTAGACATAACTAAACTTTGAATATTGCAATATTTTATATGATATTAGAAATTAAGAATTTTCAATGAAATATTCAAATTTTAATAAGTTTTATATTCCTCATAAATAATTCCAGTATTGTGAAATATTATCAATGAATATCAAATATATAAGCCTATATTAATATGATCTGCATGCTATTGGAAGCAAATTAATATTATGCCCTAGGCTGATGCATGTTAGTGCTAATATCTTAATATATCTGAAATATTACAAGAAGGTTATAATATTAATCTCTACAGTTCAAATAAAAATAAATTATAAATGCAATAAAACATTGAGATGATTCTTTGAGAGGTGGTAAATTTTCTCAAGTGAAATAATCAATCATTTAGAAACAAAACAGTATGTTAAAAGCATATGTAAAAGATAGTCTTATAATAAAATCAGTAGTGATTAAAATAAGAAAATTAGCTTTCAGACAAGAGGAGACCTACATGACTACAAGAACATCTTGCTTCCCCATGGAGTCCTGCCAGTCTCCAAGAATACCCAGCTTGGAAACTTATGCAACCAATCACTTCACAGTTTGGTCCTCTGTAGCCTTGCCAGCAAAGGTGAGTTGCATGTGGACCCCTGAGTTCTGTTAGTTGACACTGGACTCACCCTTTAGTCCCAAGGAGCCTTACAAGACCTCAGGATTGTCCTGCTTCTCTGAGGAGACCTGTGAAGCCCCAAGAATACCAAGCTTGGAAATCTGCCCCACCAATCCCCACCCAGTCTGGTTGCCTGGAACAAACTCAGTAGAGAAGCCTATAGAGGCCCCAAGAACTACAAGTTTGGAACATTCCCACACGAATCCCTTGCCAGTGATGTCCCCCTGAGGCACAGTCAGGAGAATTGGGTCCCTTTTGACCTCCATTGCCTGGTCCACTACTCCCACTGCTGTCATAAGGATCATCTAGACAACACCAGGGAAAATTATATGTATAAAGGACAGAGTAAGAACTAAATCAGCAAGAAAAAGGGCAATATAACACCACTAGAGCCCTGCTATACTTTGACAGCAACCCCTGGATATCTTAAGAAAACTGAAGCTGAGGAAGATGATCTTAAATCAGATGTTATAAAGATGATAGAGGTGTTTAAAGAGAAAATGAAAATAATCACTTAAAGAAACGCAAGAAGATAAATTCAAACAGGTAAAGGCATTAAGGGAAGAGGCAAATAAATATACAAAAATACAGGAAAATACAATCAAACAAGTAAAGGATATAAATAAAACTGTCTAAGACCTAAAAATGCAAATAGAAGCAATTAAAAAAAAACACAAACTGAGTCAATCCTGAAGATGGAAAACCAAGGAAATTGAACAGGAACTCCAGACATAAGCATCACCAACAGAATACAACAGATGGAATAGATAATCTCAGGCATAGATGATATATAGAAGAAATAAAAAAGTCAGTCAAAGAAAATGCACAATCTTAAAAGTATATGACACAAAATATCCTAAATATTTTAACAATGAAATGACCAGAACTAAGAAAAATAGGAATACACAAAGGAGATGATCCCCTGCTCAAAGGACCAGAAGACATTCTCCACAAAAGTCACAGAAGAAAATATCCCTAACCTAAAGAAAAAAATGAGGATAAATGTACAAGAAGCTTTCAGTACATCAAACATATTGGACCAGAAAAGAAAATGCTCCTTCCACATATAAAGGGAGACTTAATTGAATTATACCTGACTTTTCAACAGAGACTCTAAATGCTAGAAAGGCATGGGCAGCTGTTTTGCATAACATAAATGACTATGTATATCAGCTCAGACTATAATACCTAGCAAAACTTTCAATCATCATAGATGGAAAAATCAAGGTATTCCATGACAAAACCAAACTTTAACAATATCTTTCCACTAACCTGGCCCTACAGAGGATACCAGAAGGAAAATTACAACCAATTAAGGCTAACTACACTGAAGAACACACAATAAATAAATAATTTCACAGAACTGAAACCAACAGAAGAGAAACACACACACACACACACACACACACACACACACACATACACACACACATACACTATCACCACCAACATGAAAATAAAGGGAATTTATAACCATTGGCAATTAATATCTCAACACCAATGGACTCAATTCCTCAGGAAAAAACACAGGCTAAGAGATTCGATGCATGAAAAGAATCCATTATTCTGCTGTATACAAGAAATACATCTCAGCAACAAAGATACACATTGCCTCAGAGTAAAGGGTTAGGTAATGTCTAAGGACTGGAAAATGGTTTCAACAAAAATAGACTTTTAACAAATATCAATCAAGACATGATGAAGGACACTTCATATTCATCAAAGTAAAAATGAACCAAAAGGACACCTCAACCCTGAACATCTATGGCCCAAATTCAAGGTCACCCATATTAATAAAAGAGACATTACTAAATTTTGAGTCACACATTAAACCACATACATTAATGTCACAGTAAATTTCCAACCCAAATATGCCCCAGCAATGAAAACACAACTCAGTTAACATGAATACATGCTGTGTGCCTAGATTGGGCAGATCTACCACTTCACTACCATCATCCCTATCTATGAGACCCCTTATAACTTGTGGTTTCTCCAGGACATGTGCTTCTGCTCTGCTTTTCTTCTTCCTCCTCCCTGCACCCTCTGTCTCTCCCATTTTATCCTCTTCTCTCCCTCCACTTACCACTCCACCTTCCCTTTTATCTTCCCAATCACAGCTCTCCTTTATTTTACAAATTAAGGTGGGAAGCAGGTTATAGGAAATCACCTGAGGGCTGACCTGTTCCTTGTTTGAAGTCCCTCACAAGAGAACAGAATTAACATCAAACATAATTATCCCCAGGGCTATCCACAACACATTAATAGTGAGAGACTTCAACACCTCAACATTACCAACTGGCAGTCATTGAGACAGAAACAAAAACAAAAAATAATGAAGTTAACACAGGTTATGTCTGTAATCAACCTAATAGATATCTATAGAACATTTCATCCAAACATGAGATTATATCCCTTCTTCTCAGCACTTTACAGAAACTTCTCCAAAATTAACCATACAACTGGTCCCAAATTGATCCTCAACAATACGAGAAGATTGAAATAACTCGTTGCATCCTATCAAATCTCCATGGATTATACCTGGAATCCACCAACAGAAACAGAAAACCGCATGAAAACTGAACAACTCTCTACTCAATCATCACTGGGTCAGGGAAGAAATTAAAATATTAATAATAATAATAATAATGATAATAATAATAATAATAAAGACTTTCTAGAATGTAATGAAAAGGAGGGCACCACATACCCAAATTTATGGGACACAATACTAATAAGAAATTTCACATCATTAAGTGCCTTTATAAAGAAATTAAAGAATTCTCATACTAACAAATTAAAAGTACCCCTAAAAGCTCTAGAATAAAAGGAGGAGGAGGAGGAGGAGGAGGAGGAGGAAGAGGAGGAGGAGGAAGAGGTGGAGAAGGAAGAGGAGGAGAAGAAGGAGGAGGAAGTGGAGGAGATACATCCTAGAGGAGTATGCAGCAGGAAATAATTAAAAACAGGAATGAAATTAATCAAGTAGAAACAACGAGAACTATACACACACACATACACACACACACACACACAACACACACACAACACACACACACAACACATACACAACACACACACACACACACACAACACACACACACACACACACACACACACACACACATAACCAGTGAAACCAATAGCTGGTTTCTTGAGAAAATCAACAAGATAGACAAATCCTTAGCAAAACTAACTGAAAGATACAGAGACAGTACCCAAGTTAACAAAATAAGAAATGAAAATGAAGATACACAAATGGACACTGAGGAAATTCAGGGAATCATTAGAATGTCTTTCAAAAGTCATACTCTACAAAATTAAAAATTCTTAAAGAAATGGAGTAATTTCTAAACAAATAAGATTTGTTATCCATACTTAAAGCAAGATCAGGGAAACTCTTAATTGTCCTATGACCCCTAAGGAAATAGAATCACTAAATGTATTAAAAGTCTTCTAACAGAAAAAAAGTGGTGGGCCAGATGATGTTAGTGCAAAATTATGCCAGCCTTTCAAAAAAAGAGCTAACACACCTCAAACTTCCCACAAAATAGAAACAAAGGGATCATTAACCAACTCATTCTATGAGGCTGCTATGACCCTGATACCTAAGACTCAACCAAAGACAAACAAACAAAACAAACAAAGCCTAGAATTTCAGACAAATTTTCAACATGCACATTGACACAAAAATACTTAATAAAATACTTGCAAACCAATTTGAGGAACACATCAAGCACATTATTCACCATAATCAAGTAGGCTTGATCCCAGGAACACAGTGGTGGTTCAATATTGGAAAATCTATTAATGTAATTCACCATATAAACAAACTGGAGAGGAAAAAAATTAGACCATCTCATTAGATGCTTTAAAAAGCCTTTGAAAAACCCAACATCCCTTCAAACATCACTTCATGCAAAAAGTTTTGAGGAGATCAGAGATACAAGGTGTATACATAAAATTAATAAAGACAATATACAGCAGGCCAGTAGTTAACATCAAATTAAATGGAGAGAATTTTTTTTAAGTTCCATTGAAATCAGGGACAAGATAAGGCTGTCCACCCTCTCTTCTAGTCTCTTCAGTATGTTACTTGACATTCAAGCTAGAGCAATAAGACAACTAAAAGGGATCAACATTATTCAGATTGGAAAGAAAGAAATCAAAGTATGGCTATTCACAGATGATACGATAGTATGTATAAGTGAGCCCAAAAGTTCTACCAGAGAATTCCTACACTACAGCGGACAAACACCTTCAGCAAAGTGGCTGGATACAAAATTAAAATTAACTCAAAGAAACCAGTAGTCATTCTTTGTGCAAAAGACAAACTGCCTGAAAAAGACCTTAGGGAGACAATACCACTCAAAATAGCCACAAATAATATAAAATATCTTTGTGCAACTTGAATCAAGCAAGTAAAAGTCGAACTTCTGTATGACAAGACATTGAAACCTCTGAAGAAAGATATTGATGAATATATCAGAAGATGGAAAGATCTCCCATGCTTTCAATAGGATTAATCCAGTGGAAATACCTAAAGCAATCTACAGATTTAATGCAATTTGAATCAAAAGTGCACCACAATTCTTCACAGATCTTGAAAGAACAATTCTCAACTTCACATGGAAAAACAACAAACCCATGATGGCCAAAACAATCCTGAACAATAAAAAAATCTTCTCTATGCACCACTATCCCTGATTTCAATCTGTACTACAGGGAAGCAGTAATAAAATGCATGGTATTGGTATAGAAACAGACAAGTTGATCAATAGAATCAAATCAAAGAACCATAAATAAATCCACATACCTTTCGATACTTGATTTTTTGACAAGTAAGTCAAAGATGAGTTGGGTGCAATTTTTACGACTTGTCAGAGACCTAGGGGCCTACAGAGGTGACTCCAGTTGAGACTCCTAGAAGTAGGCGATATGGATCTTGAAGTGTCCAATTCCTCTAGCCAGGAATGACTCATAGTGGAGGAATAAGAACAGTAACCCACTCACAATCATTAGGGACCCAAAATCTCTCCACCCTATAAGAAGCTTAGGGATAAAGACAGAGCAATCACTGAGGGGATGACCCCCAAGTTGAGACCCATCTCATGGAAAATAACCAGTCCTTGACACTATTAATAACACTCTTGACAGGATGCACATGGTACTTCAGTGACTTGATGTGTCAAGAAACTGGCAAGAAGGGGGTGTAGTATGTGAGAGGATGAGGAGGAAGAAATAGGGGTAAGATCTATGTGGGGGGGTATGGAAGGAGAGGAGGGGCTAAGGTTGGGATGTAAAGTGAATAAACTAATTAATTAAAAACAACTAATTGCATATGTAAAAGGAACCACTTAACTTATCTGTGGTGTTTTACAATGCTTATATCTGCAAGTATGTCAGTGCAGTGTGTATGGGCAGTAGTTGCAAAGACCAGAAGAGGGAGACGGTTTCCTTAAAATAGGAATTATAAATGTCAGTGGTCACATGAGTTCTGAGAATCAAACCCAGGTTTGCCAGAAGAACAGCCAGTGCTCTGAACCACTGAGCCATCTCTCTAGTCTAATATTCAATGATTTTAGATATGTGTGCCCCAAGGACTAGCTAAGGGCATGCAGTAGCACAGAAGAAAGAGATGAGAGAGAGTAGAGGACCTGTGAGCATTCCCTTATCTTATCCACGTTTCTCTTCCTTTTCACTGTTAGAAGCTTGGACTTCCACATTATCTAAAATCATTTTAATTTCTGTTTTACATTCTTTTACATAGAGGCTAAGAGCTAAGAAGAAAAAAATATCCTTGAAAGTGTAGAGATGATAAAATACTTTTTTCTTGTATCTTATAATCTAAGATTATTTTGATTCCAGTAACCTGAAGCTTTAAGAACTGAAGATCAATGCTGGGAACACAGTTAATGTTATTAAAAGACAAGTTGGCAAAATTTATATGATGATCATATGTTAAAAGCTGGGTTTTTCTGGGCTTATGTAATGCACCATCTCTCATAAAGTCTCCGCTTAATGTTGTAAGGATTCAGCCTTTGCCTTTCCATACTCCAACAGACAATTAGTTTTAATTCTTCAAGACGTAGAAGCCAAAAAGAAGCCAGTAGTCCAAATGGAAAGAAAGACCTGAATACTAAGGAGCTGTGGAGCACAAAGCCTGCTGATGAGAGCGAGAAGATTCAAGACAGAATATGAGATGGAAAGGAGGAAAGGAAGAAAGATCATTAGCATCGCTTCCTAGATGTTAAATCTAAGTTAAAGGAAATAGACCAGAGAGCTAACCAAAATGCCCATTAAAAATTATATGTAATTTTATCTACAAATGATCTGTAATAATGAAGCCATAAACTATTCTTTGTCTTTCATTAGTGTATACCAAGATATATGCTAACATATGCTAGGAAATAACGGGCTATTGAAACTGTGTCATGAGGAAAAGAGCGTGGTTTCTATTCCTTTTACTGTCTTTATTTTTGAAAATTACATGCATACAGATAATGGAAGATGTTGCATATGTGCCCAACCCTCTCCAACTTCTTTATATTTCCTATGCATTATCTTTTCAACTTTAGACCTTTTATTTTTTTCTGGTTGTCTTTTTTTTTTTTTTTTTGTATAATGTGATAAGTCAAGTTAGTGTTACCTGTATATGAATGGGTTTGTGAATATCGATTGGATCATGGGAAATTCAGCAGTGGACTTATTTTCACTTTAGTGGTCTTTTTCTTCAAGCAACAATTTATCATAAATATTTCTTCCCTGTGGGGTTGAAGATTGATATCATCTATCCCATCTTTGCTGGGATTTTGACTATCTTGATTTTTGTAATTATTTTTCTAGTAACCATTGTGGCTGTGAGTGCATGGCTACAATGGTCATGTTCTGTTCAGAAGACAGCATTTCCCAGAATTCTTATATATTCTCCAACTCTTATTTTTGCATCCTTTTTCATGATATTCTCTTAGCTATTGTGATGGCATGAATAATGTAGTCTTCAGTTTCTTGTTCACAGCATTATCACTAGTTATGACACTCCCCTTTAGCTGTTCAGTACACTAAAAATAAAGAAGTTTCCCTGAGAATGTCAAGAGCAGCCCTGGTCTGTTTGTGTAAATATATATATTTAGAAAGCATTTGGATAGCATAACCATTTAGAAAAATGACAACAGATTTGTAGGCTAGAACCTCCCAACCATGTATTCTATTGTGGTTGCTGTTGCTGTTAGGTTAGTTTGCTTGTTTGTTTGTTTTTAACCAGGATTAGAGTAAAAGGAATTAAACTCCCTGCTATAGAATTGATCTCATATTGAATCAGAAAAAGGTCAATTATTCAGTAACAGTTATATGACTATAGTTCCTTTAGATGCAACTTGCCTGGAAAATTTGTCTTGTAACTAATTTGCATGATCCAGCACTGGATAAGATCATTAATATCTTTTCTCTTCCTGAAGCCTGATAGCATTTCCTGGCACTAGGAGTTTTAGCCATGTGTAAGAATATCTTTCAATTTGGGTTGAGTGGACTTCTTAGTGCCCTTCAGCCAAAATGTGTGGTATCTTCATCAATAGGAACTTATCGTAAGTCAGTGAGGGCAAAGATGATAGCATGTGTTGTTCTGGGGAGATATAGGGCCCCAACGACCAATATATTGTATGTAGGTATCCCAGGATGCTCAAGATGATTAAGTAGAAACTTGACAGTTGAGAGGGAGTGGGTGGGTTGGGGAGCAGGGCAGGGGAGGGAGGAGGGTATAGAGGACTTTCAAGATAGCATTTGAAATGTAAATGAAGAAAATATCTAATAAAAAATTGTTAAAAAAAAAGAAGATACTAGCATCAAAGAGACAAAATCTTAAAAGAAAGAAAATTTTATAGCATCAGAGATAATATTTAATTCACTGGCAGAATATGAATGTCCTATTTTATAATTTAGGATATTTGTACTAGAATTAACAAAAATGTTGTGGTATGTCTCATCTATATGCAATGGTTAATTTAATCTCATCAATTTGATTAAACTTGAAATTACATTACAGACATGTCCTTCACAATATCTGTGAAGATATTTATAAGAGAGCTTTAACTGGGCCATTAAAAATGACTCTGAATTTGAGTGTCAGCATACCTTAAACTGGAGTTCTAAACAGAATAAAAGGTGACAAAGGGAAAAGTTAGTTGAGCAGTCACATTTATCTCTTTCCGTCCTGAGTATTAAAACTGGAGACCAGCTGCTCCCACTTGTGCCTGCAGAGCTAGAGCTGTTCTTCCCATAAAGCCTTCCACTCAAACTGTAAGTCAAAATAAATGCCATTTTTCCTTTTTTTCAATTATTTTATAATAGTGGCAAGAAACCTAGTTAACATGGAAAATTGGTATCAGGATTGGGGTTGTTGCCATGATAAACCTGGCCATGTATTTGTGGGCCTTTAAAACTAAGTTGGGGAAGAAATATTAAAGAATTTTTACCTGTGGTCTAAAAAAATACAAAACCTATAATGTTCTCAGAAGATCACATTGTCTACTTTAACAGGAAGTTTTAAAGACCAGAATGCTGAGAGAAATTCAGACAGGGGATGATTAGCTCAGGGGATTTTAGTCAAAAGACTTTATTGTAAATTGGACTGGAAGCTATTCTTGCTTTATTCAGGAAAAAATGGATAGAATCTAGTCTCCATCTTGATAATTTTATTGAAAATGCATTTAAAAAGTAATGGACTCAGTCATTTTGCAAAGGACATTTCAAGATACAGCACTTGCCCACTGCCTTTTCTGATGTTTCTAATGAAAATATGTAAAATGCATGTTTGGTAAATTAAAAAGCATGGGTATTGTTAACTTATATATAAGGAAAGTTTAGATAAAGCATTCACAATTGTCAAAGTCACGAGTATAATAAAATATTCATACTTTACAATAGTGCAATAGAAATGTTTCTTCAGAGGAAGACCTTGAAGGTTCTAGCTTGTAAAATTGCAGTTCATTTGAAGGAAGAAAAACAAAACTGTGAATGACACTGATGTAGTTTCCTGCTGGGGGTTGAGGGTGGACATAAGAGTAGATTCTGCTACCAAGTTACAGATCATTATACCTGTGGTATAGCACCAAAACAAAGACTATCTTGAGTCAGGAGGAGAACATAGCAGAGACTCCACACGGTCCTGGTTTTATAAGCATGACAAACTTACAGAGTTTAATAGACATAGAGGCTTCAGCAAAGCTTCCTTAGAGGTCTTGAGACCAAGAAATGTGTGCCAAGATTCCTTGAATAACACTTTGAAAGGCTATCACATTTCACTTAGAAGGTATAACCTAAGATTCATGGGGAAGTTATAACCTAAGGATATACTGGAAATACAAGTACCATGGGATATTCAATAAGAAAAGCCTCAGGCTCAGACATACAGTGGACCAACCAGAAGAACATTATATGGCATTTGCAATAAGAATTGAAGAATAAAGGTTGTGCATCCAAGAAGATTCTACTAAGAACCCCTGGTCCTGCACTCATTCAGCCTTGCTTTGGTCAGAACATTTCTTGTGATAATACTATTCTTTCCCTTTGGCATGGGATAATTATTGTATACCATTATATACTGGAAATATTTAACTTGAGGTGCTTTTTTTCTTTATAGAATTTTAAATTTTTACTTAAGTTTTTGGAGACATATTATCCTTTTAAGCAAATTTTATAGTATTTTCCTATAATGATTATAGGAAATTTTAAAATTGGAATTAGCGCATTTTTGGCCTTAAAATATTATGATGAGCCTAGATTGATCAGGGTTGGAATGTTATACTTCAAAAGGATTATATTTGGTGAGTGCAGCTATGGCTCAGTGGTTAATAGCCATACTTACTAACAAAATCATGATGACCAGATCCCAGCACCCACGTTATAGTTGAATATGGTATATTTAGAAACCCAGAACTGAACAGCACAGAGATATAATGATTACTTAGGCTTGTTCATTGCCCAATAGTTGATGGACATAACAAACACATACTCTAAGTTCAATGAAATGCATGTTTTAAAAAATAAACCAGAGATTGATAGAGAGGTAGAAACCCAAATATCTTCTTCTGGACTTCTTGTATTCACAAGAACATGCATACATGTACGTATTCTTGTACCACACTTACACACCCCATACCACCTGGACAAACATACAAAAGCAATGTGTTTACATGTCAGTTTGAGAAAGTTTGGTCTTACAATGTTTGCCATTGTCAATTTGACTAGACTTCCAATGATCTTGTAGAAACACATCTCAGTATATGAGTAGGATTGAATCCACTGAGATTTAAGTGAGAATGAAAGATCAAACCTGAGTATGGGTGACAGCATCCCATACACTGGAATCTCAGACTGAATAGCAGTGAACAAAGGAGGAAATCAGCTAAACTGTTACATTCAACTTTCTCTGCTTCCTGAGTGTTGACACAATGTCACCATCTGCCCAGGTTCTTGCCATTGTAACATTACAACTTCCTCCCCATGTTTGCTCTTCCTTCAAACTATGAACTGATGTTACTTTCTCAAATCATGATTTTCAAGTATTTTGTCACAAAAACAAGAAACATAGTTAACACATACTTTCATAGAGTAATTAATCATGTATATGTATATATACAAATATAATACATGCACATATATGCATTGATACATATATATGATACATATATGCATATGTGCATATGATATATATATATATATATATATATATATATTACATCTTAACTATATTACTTCTGTACTTGCAGCTGTTCATGTTAGTGCATAGAATGTCATAACAATATGATATTATTACAACTGCCTTGAAATGAAACATAAGTATAATGCTGTATGTTAATGTCTGTCATCAAAACATATGAACTCAGGGATGACAAGATGACTCCGTTGATAAAAGTACTTGCCACTAAGTTTGACAACCTGAGTAAGACTCTGAGAACCCATGAAGTAGAAAAAGAGATCCAGTTTTCACAGGCTTCCCTCTGACCTTCACAATTGTGCTATCACATGCTCATGACCATGTGTGAATTCTACGATCTACTTATTATTATTTTATTATTATTTGTATATGTTTTCTTCTTGGTGATGATGCCCCTTATTAAGATGAAAGCACCCAAGATGTTTATGTTTGTTACTGCCTATGTAGTTTCAAGTATAGGAAGACAGAGGTGAGCTGCTGATGCTAGAGTACTTCCTTCCTGCAGTGAGGCATCTAAGTTCTGCAACCTTACCTACTCCAACCAAAGTTCATCCAAACCACGCAGAAAGTCTCACCTCATATATCTTCTCTTGCTGTCACTGGTAGTATTAAAGATATAAAACATAGGTGAGTTAGAGTACAAGGGTATAGACCAGTGAAAGGAGATGTCCAAAAATCAAGAAAACTGACCCTTACCATTGTTTTGTGTACAGGTTCAGCTTTATGTGATGTAGAGTTACCACTACACAACTTTTGTAAACAAGAAAATAAATTAAGTTACAAATCTAGCCTTGTGAATTGTATGCCTTGCCACTACCAAACAGCAAATAAATAAAATATAAGCAGAAGAATTTGTGTGTGTCTGTGTGTATGTGTGTGTGTGTGTGTGTGTGTGTGTGTGTGTGTGTGTAAATGTTGCTATTTTTGATTAATATCTTTATTCCAGCAGTTCTCAACTTGTGGGTTGTGACCCCTTTGGCGGTCAACCAACCCTTTCATATGGGTTGCATATCACCGACACTACATATCAGATAATTACATTTTGATTCATAACAGTAACAAAATTACACTTATGAAGCTGCACCAAAATAATTTTTATGGTCAGGGGGTCACAGTAACATGAGAGTCATGGCAAGAAGGTTGAGAATCACTCCTTATGTTACTGAGATTTCTAAGGAGAATAATGGCATTATCATCTTATCTAAATGCCTACCCATACTATGGCTTCACCGATCACTTCAACAGGAAGCCACCATAAACTAGGACTTTTCAAAATCCATGATTCATATAGCCTCCTTGACCTTGCAAAATCATGCACTGTCTAGTTACAACACAGAATATTTTCTCAGTGCAGACTATATTTATGATAATGATGTGCTTATTGGAATATTCAATGAATCCAGATGATTAACTTTTCTACTATAGCAGAAAGGGCTTTTGAATAGATGCTGTTGACAGCCAACAGAAAATAGCAAAATTCAACTTTTTCAGATGTTCTCATTAAAACTGTGCCGACTCCAGCGAGCCTACTGCTGCAGCTGCCGTTTTAATGCTTACCTCCAAGTGCACTGGATTTCAATTTGTCTTACAGTGAATAGAGTTTCAGCATCTTCGTGTTTATAATAAACAACTTTCAATACATTCCACACTTGGGGAATTGTCCTTGTTCTTTGAGCCAGAAATACTATGCTTCTTGGCAGTCTTCTAGCCCCTGGGATTTTAGTTAAATAAGAAGTAGTTTGAAAGAATACAGTATTCTGGTATGAGAAATCCAAAGAATTTAAATTACTTGCCTGTGTTAGATGCCTTTTTGGGAAAAGCACAAAGAATATAAATTTGATTTTTGCATTTTAAGCACTTACACACACAACATACATACAGGGACATAGACACTCAGCTTGCTATACAATAATTTATCATCATAAGAGTTAACAATTTCACTGAAACTAACCCTGCATTTATATTCTGAGGATATTTTATTTGACTGAATCTTAGACACCATGCTGTTTATGAGAACAGTATAAAGTTGCTGTTGTCAGTGGGAAAATCAGTCAATATGTAATGGTAGCAGAAAGTTCACTCTGGAAACTGCTTTTGATTCAGAAACCTTTCAGGAAAAGTGCAAGAATGAATAGATTATTCTTTCTTATTTGAGAGCATTTATTATAAACCAAAGAAAATACAGGTTTACCTATGAATGGATAAATATTTATAAATTATTTTGGTTCCAACTTTTTTTTTTTAAAGGAGATAAAGACAGAAAGGTCAAGAACATGGAGACCAGTGTTCACGCTTCTTCTCAGCTACTGAATGTATGTTGTGAATTGAGCTGAGGAGACCTAGTCTAACAGTAGAAGTGGCAGCCCTGGGGCATTACAAAGAGAGGGCAGGATAAACACAAGGATGCATCATTCATTTTTCCTAACAATGGATACAGTGTGACCAGTGGACTGAAGATCCCACCTGCACACCTTTCCATGATGGAGTGTAAAGTCCTGGAACTGTGAGTCATAATCAGCCCCTTCTTTTTATTTTGCAGTGACTGGATATTTTGTCAAAGCAATAATGAAAATAATTAATGTATCCTATGAAATTATTTCCTCAACAGCACATATTCCTTCTAATGACTTAATGATTTTCTTAGCAAATATCTGAAGAATATCATTTGTTATATGCAGACCATTAAATAAAACTTTATGTTGAGAATCAACCTATTAAATCTTACTAATTAGTAATTATGGAAAACAAAAGTGAATATTTTCTTTGTTCTAAATAAACATTTTTTTCTTACTGAAGGATTTAAACTTTGGAATAATTTCATTTTGTAGATTTTATGTAATAAATAATATACCTATTATTTCCTAAATATGATTGAATGGAATGAGATTAATGTGACCATATGAACCAGGTTCTGTTTCTGAAAATATCTCAGGTCTAGGAAGATTTTGGAATGAAAATGTACCACGATTTGGTCAGTGAGATATTTCATCAGGTTAATGTACTTATTCCAAGCCTGATGATCTAGGTTTGATCACACACATGGGAGAAGAGAACTGACAAACACAAATTTTTACTTAACATACCTACAGATTTGCATATACATGCACACATGCACATGTATGTGCCCCTCCCCCCACACGCACAGAGGCACACACTGTTAGCTGTTTAACCAAATTGTTAATGAAAATGAAAATTACTTTTTTTTGTTAATGATGTTGAGAATGCCAAAATGTTTCACATTTTAATGCTTTGTTCCAAAGGAATACTACAAAGTCATGACAAGAACAAACCAATGAGTTCCTTTTTAAGAGGGTTTCACACAGTGTTGTAGTACTGGCTATTCTGGAAGGTGGAAAGAGCTCTAGGTGAAGTTTAGTCAGGTTTAATAGAATGGGGAACTTCAAGGCAATGACAACCTAATGCCACATCAGAACATAGTACAGGAAGATTTCTTGTGACTCCCAACCAGTGAAAATAAGAGCACACACCATGAGGTGTGGTTAGCATAGCTGACTGAGAGGTCCAGTAACCGTCTTTGGCTTCATTATAAATCCTTTTCTATATTATTAGTCTTTCAGAATTGTCTGATCAGCCAGGTCGTGGTGGCACATGCCTTTAATCCCAGCACTTGGGAGGCAGAGACAGGCGGATTTCTGAGTTCAAGGCCAGCTTGGTCTACAAAGTGAGTTCCAGGATAGCTAGGGCTATACAGAGAAGCCCTGTCTCAAATAAATAAATAAATAAATAAATAAATAAATAAATAAATAAATAAATAAATAAATAAATATCTGTTCTTTTCATTCACCCAATGCTGTAATATAACCAAAAGAGTATTTTAAAACAAATTTCAAACCACTTAAAGAATTATCTTCTTCCATTCCATCCCCCTTCTTATCGAATTAGATCTAGGATATGTTGTGAAATTCTGGCTGTATGTCAATCTAAGGACAGAGAATTTTTCTTCATATTCTGCTCCCTAGTAAAACTCTTAAGTTCCTAGCAGAGCAGTTGTGACACCCACCTTTAATCCAGCATTCAAGAAGCAGAGGCAGGCAGAACTCTACAATTGAGGGCAGCCTGGTCTACAAAGCACAATCTACAACCAGTTTCAAACAAATAAACAACAATGAAAACACCTTCTAATTCCTTACTTTGTTTGTTGTGCTGTCTCCTGAGATATCCTAGTCTTCATCAATGGCCACAGAGCCACTTACATGTCTTTTGAGATAGTGACATCAAATGATAGCACCATGACTATTGTGGATCCATAAATTATAGTTGAGCTTGAAATCACTAATGGAGTTGAATCCCAGAGTTTTGTCAGCGATCAAATGGTCTACCACAGCCAGAAGCTGAAATAAGCAAGGTCTGAATGTGGTGCAGGGAGAGAAGTCTGTAGCTGTTCGGATTGAGAAAAGCCTTCCTAAGAGAGGACTTCAGTGAGGCAGTTTTCAGTTTCCTTCAACTCTGATTTTTCTCCTTGAGAAATAAAAGAAGACAAAGCAATTAGTAAAGTGGAAAAAAGAAAGACAGAATAGACAATGAGAAAATAATCTTTATTCCCAGGGCTCACATATCTGGCCACAAATCAAGTACAATACAGTATAAAAGGCAAAACAGAAAGTGAGATACTTCAATGAATAGATGGCTTAGAATGTAATAAGCTAATTATTACCACAAGGTTGATCTTAATTACTAAAGTGTTATCATTCTTATTAACAAACATGAATAGACATTTCTAGAGTAAGATTAATTCATTAACAATTTGATCACTAGTAACATCAAATATAAAGTATATTAATTGATATAAAATCATATAGTGGATGAATGCTTTGGATTTCTAATGGCTTACTTTTTGGTTAAATAAATGAAAGGACAAAATGGCAAATTATAAATGGGAAGTATAAAAAGGTTTGTAGCTGAAAATGAGAAGAATTGAAAACCTGGATGTTCATAAAACATAACAGAAAGTGTGGGGCATCGGGGTATACATAGACAGTCTGGTTTCCAGTTGAGGCTAGATGTTGAATCCTGAGACCTGGTGGTGATAATTCACCTACATGGAACAGAAGGCGTTCTCTCATGTCTCCTGAAACTCTGGCTCCTGTAGAAGTTACTGTCTCCTCAGCCCCCACAAGAGAAGCATGGTTAGTAGTCACTCTTTCACTTTTTCACTCTCTCCTCTCTCACTCTCTCTCACTCTTTCTCTCTAGCCTTTCTCCTCTCTCTTTTCCTTTTCCCCTTTGTCTTCTCTTAGCCATGACTGGTCTCTCTCTCTCTCTCTCTCTCTCTCTCTCTCTCTCTCTCTCTCTCTCCACCTTTTCTCTTCCCCCCTGCCTTTCTAAAATAAAGCTCTAAAACCATAACTGTCTCTGTTCATTTGCTCTTACTCTAACCTGCTTGAGAACCTCTATTCCCTCAGCTCTCTCTCCCATAATTCTGGGGCTGCAGGGTGTCGATACAGGACCCCTTGGTTTTGGGGGATGCCCCTTGTCCACCCCATCGAGTAAGGTCAGTGGCTTAGATGCCCACCCGAGCTGAGTGGAAAGCATCTGGCAGCCCTCCCACGTCTGCCTGCCCAGATCATAGGAGGAACTCTGGCTGGATGTGGGCTATCCTCCCTCTCCCTACTTCCCCGACCCCTTTTAGTTCCCACAAGAAAGTATGAAGATGTACAAACATATAGGAGTCCCTAAAGGAGAAATATTGACAAAGCCAGAAACACATATTCTTATTGATAGTTACAGTTTTTTAATTACAAATATCTGTCTATATCCCTGATATCATTTCCCATGGTTTGAAGGACAAATAACTGATGGACTGTATTGTTAATATTAAACAGATACTGGTTACTAAGGCTTTGTATATGATAATAAGCTTAAGATTACGATATTACAGATGAGTCCTTTAAGCTAATGAAATAAAATTATTTATTTCAAAATAGAAAAGTATTAGAAAACAAAACTTTAATCAGAAACAAGATGCTACAAATATATGAATATGACATTAGAGACATTTAAGATGTTATAGAAAAATTATTCAACATATAAATTAATAGTTATCTTTTTTTTTCTTTCTGTTGTTAGACAAGGTTAGGGTTAACTAAAATAGATATTGTAAAGTGCAGAAAGAATTCCATGCACACTAATTTTTTTTTAAAAATAGCTTTAAAATAGAAAGATGACCGTATACATGATAAGCTAAATCCCTTGGACCTACTTGTACTTTGTCCTTAGGATGTTTGGATATCAGCAATTACATTAATTCAGTGTATTCAGCAGTGAGGGCGTTGTGATCTTTACTTGTGCCTTGTGCTAGTCAGAAGCTGTTCTTTCTATGCATATGCACCTATCCACCTACCCTGCCAACAGCGGACTTTAAAGACTAAATTGTGATAGCATGGAATAGGCTATAGTATCAAGAGTGATGAACAAGTAGAACAACCACACTAAATGTGACCTAACTTCTTGTTTTGTTTTGTTTTTTAAATTGTACATGCTTTTGAAAGTGTTGATATTAGATGACTTTTAATAAAAGTTGTTATAATCAAGGCTCCTATTTTCATTTAGAATTTTAACTGAATTGCATTTCTAACTTCAGATTTGAACTCTCTGGGATCTAATAGGAAACAGCATGCAAGAGTAAATGCATTGTACTCTAGATTTGTTTTGCATAATATTAACATATTAGTATAACTTTATTAGTTACAGTTTCTAATTAATGACCTAGTAGAAGGATGCTAGAGTGGTGAGCCAGTAGTGGGTATGTTTGGTTGGGGAGCACCCTCTTAGAGGCAAAGGAGAGAGGGGAGGGGATGGGGCTGTTGTGGACAGGAAACCCTTAAGGGGGACATTTGAAATGTAAATAAATAAAATAACCAATAAAGAGAAAAAAGGACAATTTCAGGTCACATTTAATATTTATTCCAAGAGGAAATTATTCCTAGAATTTACTTCTTTTTCTAGTGGGCTATTCCCACTAGAAAATGAAGTTAGCATTAAGCAGTGATCAGTACAACAATATGTTTTTTCCTTTTTCAAGCAATAAAATATGAGATACACTAACTTAAGAGTGTCCTAGATTTATTTTTCTAGTGCTAAAGTCAAGTGATTATTGCTTTCAAATATCTTTTGTTTGTTTTTCAGGACAAATTTCCTTCAAAAATAGGCTTAATATATATGTATATTTGTAATATAAATATTTGTATGTTTTACATGTAATCTACATATATGTATAATTATAATCAACACAACAAATATCTTTTGTTTGTTTTTCAGGACAAATTTCCTTCAAAAATAGGCTTAATATATATGTATATTTGTAATATAAATATTTGTATGTTTTACATGTAATCTACATATATGTATAATTATAATCAACACAACACATATATTTATATGTAATATATAATATATATTATATGCATTTTATACCTATATTTCCATATATGTAAAACATACTATATTTTACATAAAATACCCATTTAATATGTAGTATATTATATTCTCTGATATATATGTATATATTACAGTGAAAATATCTAAAATGCTTACAATGAGGTACTCTCCACAATTTTGAGTTTATAACTCACTGTTCTATACATTCAAAACTCCACAATTCATATGTATGGTTTCTCAGAGATGGTGTTTTTAAGACTACTGAATGGTAAGATATAACTGGTTACATTTTTACATATGAATTTATTAGTTCTGTATTCTGTCCATTTGTAAGTGGTGCTAGTAGTTGAATCTAGAGGCTCTCCAAAATAGGAAGCCTGTACTTACCACTGAACTAAATCTCTAGAATCTGACTTCATTATTATTTTTGGGTGTAGCATATTCCTCAATATCTTTATTATTGTTTTTCTAAATACACTTGAATTTCTATTCCTAAACACTAATTTTCACATTTTTGATAATAATCAAATGGGATTTCAAGTGAAATAATAAAAGAGTGATCTTTTACAAGAAATGTACCACTCACGAAAGTATTTTCAACTTACCACGATGGCACTCTTTCCTACTCAACCCTACCATCTTTGCTTCTTTAAACCTTGATTACTTTTGCGCTCATTGTTTGAAGATATGCTGAGGAATACTGATGCCATCACAGGGTCAAAGATCTAATACAAATAGAAAATAGGGAGGTTTGCCTCTAACTCCATAGAGAAGAATCAAAGCACTTGAGATTTGGACTAAGATGCACAGAAACAGAAAGCACTTGGCATAGATGTAAGAGAGGATTATTACAAGGCTGGGTTCATTGACAGTGCTTACAATAATTCCCTTACAGAAAATAAAAGACTGTCTGGAGAGCAAGGGCAAGGTTGCTACATAAGGAGTTTTCCTTTTATTTTGTGAAAACTACTTCAGTACTCAAAGCTTGGGGCATTTTACTCAGAGTTTTGCTTTGAAAATGTTTCCTTGTGCTTCAGCTACTAGAGAGAACCTAAATGAATCTTAATGGTGTTTACAAACATTTTTATGTCTATGATCTGTCAAATGTACCTCCTGCATTGCCAGGCAACCTCTTTGTCCAAAAGATCATGTAACTGCTCCTCCAGTGAGCTAAGTTTTCAGAATATTGCCATGTAATGATTGTGTGAATGGTGAATCTTTATAATGAATTAATCTTTACTATATAAACTTTACATTAGCACAATACATGATTGAAATATCCCTAAGCCTATTGCTCCAAACAGACACTGTGATTTTTACTAATAAATCCTGAATAATCTTGGAGATATTTTTAGATCATATCAAGTAGTCTGTATTCACTTTTAATAATGATAAATATTTAAACATCCTTATTTGGGAAACAGGCTGAATTTTGAGTTTTATTTGTTTCGAAGTATAGAAGTTAAACAAAATAATGTCAGTCACCAAACAAACTTTAACCTAAGTATAAATATTAATATATCAATGTCTATATACTGTCGTTTATATGTCTAAACTAATGAGAAGGAAAACTAAGATGATTTAGAAGATCCTGGATTATCAAACTACTCAATTGTACCACATTAAGATCACATTCTTGATGGCTCAGATCATACTACAAATGAGACCCTGTTCAATCTAAATCCAAGGGCAGTCAATGAGTCTATTTGTGAAGACCTGGGTAAATCTTATATTGAACATGCCTAATAAATAATTTCTGTATAGAAATAAATTGAGTTTAGTAAAACTTAAGCCTTTACCCTCATGAGAAATATTAGCTATCATTGACTAAGTTTCCTCCTCAATTATTTCTTTTTAATAAATGTGTAGGCAAGTAGAATACATTATCCCTTCTGCTTCTGATATTGCATTGGAGCAGCTAGCCTGGGAGAACATAGAAGGGCTATTGCTTAATTAAGTTATAGGTTATTCTCATTCTATAGGTTTTCTTGGCAATAATTATTTATCTCATTAGAGAAGTTTTAGTTTTCAGCAATCCATATCATAAACAACACCACAAGATGGCAGTGTTTCAGAAATCACTCCTTAGAACAATCATTCCTAAAATGCGGTCTTTTAATGACCAAAAATGTTTAGTTGCCATTACAAGTGATTAAGAATTAATGATTCTCTAATGTCTGTGAAGCAATACGCTAGTCGTTTTATTTAAGTACTAGAACTGTCAGTTTGATTGTTTCAAAACATTGGAAAGCTTCAACATATAAATCAGCTGAGGCCAGGAGACTGCCAGTAGATTCATAAATCTTGCACTCACTAGTTGGTGGTTTATAATTATAAGCTTATTTTTAAATTGTTTGAAAATAATTACTCATTTTAAGACATATAGGTTACAAATGAATTAAGTCATCAGCAAGTGTCTCAATAATGAGTACTCATTTAAAATTCAAGAATGATCCTAGTAAGCAAATATATTTTTAACCAGAAAAATGCTTTAAATACAGATTTATGAGTATATAAACTCAAAATTTCAAAATCATGAGGCATTAAGGGGAATTAAAATAAATCATGTTATCATAATATCTGATTTCAGGGTTTTGTTTTGTTTTTTTTGTTTTTGTTTTTGTTTTTTTTTGAGACAGGGTTTCTCTCTATAGCTCTGGCTGTCCTGGAACTCACTTTGTAGACCAGGCTGGCCTCGAACTCAGAAATCCTCCTGCCTCTGCCTCCCAAGTGCTGGGATTAAAGGCGTGTGCCACCACTGCCCGACTGATTTCAGATTTTTTTAACAGTTTTTTTATTAGATATTTTCTTCATTTACAATTCAAATGCTATCCCGAAAGTCCCTTATAACACCCCCCCCCGCCCTGCTCCCCAACCCACCCACTTCTGCTTCATGGCCCTGGCATTCCCCTGTATTGGAGCATATAATCTTCGCAAGACCAAGGGTCTCTCCTCCCAATGATGGCCAATTAGGCCATCTTCTGCCACATATGCAGCTAGAGACAAGAACTCAGGAGGTACTAGATAGTTCATATTGCTGTTCCTCCAATAGGGTTACAGACACCTTCAGATCCTTGGGTACTTTCTCTAGCTCTTCCATTGGGGGCCCTGTGTTCCATCCAATAGATGACTGTGAGCATCCACTTCTGTATTTGTCAGGCACTGGCATAGCCTTGCAAGAGACAGCTATATCAGGGTCATGTCAGCAAAATCTTGCTGGCATATGCAATAGTGTCTGTGTTTAGTGGTTGATTATGGTATGGATCTCACAGATTTTAATTAAAATGCCATTATATTAGTGAAAATACTGTTGCCATTCTAATGTTTGATAGGGCTGCGTCTGTGCAATGTCAATTATTTTTCTAGTAACAAGAATGTTAAAAACAACTCAAAGACATATAACCAAACTATTTCAATTATAAGGTCAGTTTCTTTTTCTTTATAGACAGTAAACCAGCAACTTTGAAAGATATACAAACATTCTCATTTTCAAAAGGTTCTGTTTCTAAAGAAAACTATAAGATTTTTCCATGTTAATTCATAAAATTGCATTGCTATTGACTTATAACAACTTAAAGAATTTCTGAAGACTAAATTATTGTGTTTTCTGTAGTATCCTGACAAATGGAATAGTCTGATTTTTTAAAAGATTATTTTACTTTATCTTTTTACTTGGTTTGTTTTTAATATCAATAGATATATATATTCAAAGCTTTAATTTTTAAAAATTATTCAGACCCAAAATTATCTCTGTATACTATTAGCAAAAATGCCAGTGCTTTGTTCCATCTATAGATATTTTAGTTCTTTTTGTTCCTTGCTTTTGTTTTCAGTAATTATTTTGTGTGTTAAAATTGAAAGCATGATATTAAAACCTTGAATTTAAATATTGAATTCAGGAAATTTTGGTTCAAAATTTACCTAACTGGGAAGGATGAATTTAATATCTGGATGTTTATAAAACAAAATAAATATTTACCAGTATTACATATAAGTTCTATCACGGCGGGAGAGATGGCTCAGCGGTTAAGAACACTGACTATTCTTCCAGAGGTCCTGAGTTCAATTCCCAGTAACCACATGGTGGCTCACAACCATGTGTAATGGCGCTCAGATGCCCTGTTCTGGTGTGTGTGAAGACAGCTACAGTATACTCATATACATGAAATAAATAAATAAATAAATAAATAAATAAATAAATAAATAAATAAATGAATTAAAAAAAAAAGAAATTTTTTTTTTTTTTTTTTTTTAAAAAAAAGCTCTATCACAATGTTTGTGGAAGATGTCCATAGTGTAACATACTTAACTTTGATGGAACGCTCTCCATTCCCAAGGAAGTGCAATAAATTCACATCTCAAGAGAGGTAGGCACAAGTTGAAAGGCTCCTGAAACCTAGACCTGATTTCCCTAAACAGAGACATTACAAATTTGCGTATGAATCAAAAGAGAACAAAGCTTCCTATTTTTCTAATTTTTATTAGAAAAAAGATGTAAAAGGCTACAACAATTTGATGAAACCATGATAGTCTTTTGTCAAATATTCCAATACTCACTGTATATATCCACAATTACATTTTTAAATTTACTGTGTCTTTCCTATGCTATAATTGTCACTAATATGCAATATTTTTCTGGTTTCAAATTAAGCTGTGAATGTTTCTATTTTTTCCAAACATTTAAAACTACACTCTAGGGTTGGAGATTTGGCTCAGTGGCCAAGAGCGCCCTTTGTTTCAAAGGACCTGGATTCTACTTCCAACACCTACATGGAGGCTAACCTCTTCCTTGCAGACCAGCATGTGTGGTACACAGACACATATGAAGGTAAAATACTCACACATTTAAATAATATAAACAAATCTGATTTTAAATTTATCTAATGTATATTAGGGAAATTTTAAATATAGTTAAATACAGTTAAGCCAACAAAGTTTGATGGCAGAAGTATGAGTCATTGGGCAGATATACAGATGCAATATTCTTAAACTTGGGAATATTCCCTCTTCTCTGAGTCAATATACATTTCCACCATGAGAAAGTTAATTATAACTTCTTTAGTTTTCTTAGACTATGAATCAATTTTCCTTCTTACAGAATGAAGCAGAGATATAATCAGGCAGTGTTATATGATCCCATGTAAGATTTTCACTCAGGATAATATTATTCAGAGTAACCTATGTTGATGCATAAATCAATATTTTTTTTACTATTTTTATTGCTTGCATGAATATAAATCAGTTTATTTTCATAGAGAAAGATATCCCACAGCTTCCACTCTGAAGCAACTACAATAAATCAACCTTAACAATGCTTTTCCACATTTTTATTTTTATCGTCTTGAGCAAATACTAGAGAGTGAAAATTCAGAGCAGTGCACTAATGTTATCAAAAACCATTTCTTATCAACATAAAGTACTGAGAACAACTGAGGCAAGATTCATTTCTCCTCGTACTTCCATAAAAATACAATGGATTGATCAGGTAGCAACTCCAGAACTCTGCAGTGGAATAATGTTCATCTTGATTGTGATTGACAATAAAGAATTACCACTAAGAATTAACACATTTACCAGACAGTAAAATCAAGAAAGGCAACACAACACCAAAATGATAGTGTAGGACCATGTCTTAGAAGACTGGCTTTTGATGACTTTGCCTGTAAACGGAATCAAAATTCTAGTAAGATTGATAAGATAACTCTAAATATAGTTTCTCAACTGAAAGAAGCAAGAGCTGCCTACACATTAAAAAAAATGTGCCATGGACCCATTGTAAATGGAAAATAAAGAATATCTTAGTGATGTGATATATTCCCCGAGGCTCCATAGTATGTAAACTTGGGCATCACTACAGTGATGTGAAAAGCAGTCGACCCTAAGATGTAGACCAAGAAAGAGGCAGCTCTCATATAATGCCATTGGATTTCCAGAGAGACTTGTTAGGCAAAGAACAATCTTGACCCCACACAGATCTAAGGCTCCCTGTCTTGCAGTATGCTTTCCTGTTATACTGAATGCTCACAATTACACCTTTTACTGAGCAATAAACAGAGCACCAACCAAAGTGATACCTGCTCATCAACTTCTATGGTTCAAAACTGTAAGCTAATTAACTTTTCTTTCTTTTCAAAAATTTTCAGCATTGGCATTTGTCATATAATATGTGACACTCAATAAAACATCATTGAAGAATACATAAACTAGCCCTACATTTGTTTACTTTCAAATTTGTGTGCATTTATAACTTCATAATTATTAATTTAATCACTCAAAACTTATAGATCACCAGTAATTTAAGTAGCAATATTAACAGATCTTCCTCTTTAGTTTTGATTTTGTTTTGGAAAATCAAGTTATTATATAAAAATAGACCAATTCCTTGGCTGTCTCACATTTGTATCAATCAAATGAGCTCATTTGAACAACAAGAATATCTAAAATAATTATTTTAGGGTTTAAACACTTGAGGATATAAGCTCAAGTGTTGAATATCTAAAATAATTATTTTAGGGTTTAAACACTTGAGGATATAAGCTCAAGTGTTGAATATCTAAAATAATTATTTATTTCTTATTTTTTATGTTGAATTCAGTGAGATGATTTTTTTAAATGTGAGTCATTCTTATCTATGTATTTTCACCCTGTCCAGAAGCTGGTAACCTTTGAAGTGTGGACTTGTTAATCCCATTCATTTTTTTCAAGATAATTTCTCAGTGGTAAACAATGTTGCTTCATATAGTTTCTCTAGACTTTTAGTCTTTTCCTCTAATACTAGAAATCCAGCCCTTTTATTTTATTTTATTCAAGAGGAGAATTTATTCTTGTATTTTTTTTCTTTTCCTTGTTAAAACTGTCTGTTTTTTTTTTTTTTTTTCCATATTCCCTTTAGAGCAAAGTTGGAGAATGTACGTATGGCTAGAGTTCACCTTAAATTTGGGATAACTTGAATGAAATAAACAAATATATAAAAAGTAAGAGGGAGGGGAAATGTTCTTAGGTAAGTTCATTACAGAGCCCTTAACCCTCCACAAATCACTATCAGAAGCTGAGGAAAGTTAGAAGCACATGAGGTAGTCTTCTCCCAAGAAAACATCCATTAGTTCACTGTCAAACCAGCAACCATGAAAACATGCATATAAGTAACAATATACAAGTTATGTTTAGGAATATATATGCATATGAATATATCTATATCTATATCTATATCTATATATATGAATATACATATATGCATGCAATAACCATCAGGGAAAATGAAATAGGTCATAAATTTAAAAGAGAATGGGGAGAGGTGTAGAACAAGATATGAAGGGAGAAAAGGAAAAGGGAAAGTATTGTAATTTAGAGAAGCTGCACATACCAAACATTTATTTGCTATGAACAAAAAACTGGGTAGTTGCTAGGAGTGAACATTTGTTCTTTATTGCTTTCAATTGGCACTGAGGGAGCCCATTAAAATGTGATGAAAATATACACTTGCATGAAGTTCGAGAGAATAGAAAATTAAATCTTGATTTGTAAATGAGGGTTATTATTAGAAATGTTTCTTATTAACTCTCTGTACTCACCCTAAGTACAAATTACAAACAAGTTTACAGATAGAAGAGTGAATTTCAACAGAAAATTAGGATTTATAAGTATAAAGGCACTATCAAGTAAATATATATTGGAGTTCTTCAATAAAATACCCTAAAAAGTTGATAACATACACTGCTGAAATATATTTTTAAGCAGTGATTGAGAAAAATTGAATAATAGAATGGCTTATCTTATTGTAGGCTTAAAATAGAGGGTGAAAACAGGTCACCAATAGCTTATCAGGAAGAAAATGTCATATCAGAGAGTCACGGTCAGCATATACACTTAGAAGAAAATTTAGAAGCTGTATTCTGAACTCTAGGTCAATTTTATCCAAGTTCTTACAAATGTAAAGGCTGTAGTTTGGAAGCATGAAAATAAAATATAAACTTCAACTACTAACTTGGATAATAGTTGCCCTGTTTTAAGTATCTATTCTCTGTTCTTGTTTGTCTCAAAGAGCAAGTGTAACTGTTTGCCATTAAAGAAAACTACAGAAAAATATTAAACTAGTGATAAAACATTAAAGGGTATAAGAGTTTTAGAATTAAACATCATGTGCTCAATCAAAACAACCAAGAGCTATGGTCACAGCAGCCAACTTCAGTGTTATTTCCTATATGAAACCAGTCTTCATTCCTCTACCTAGAAATGCTGTCCCTACTTTTCAATGGGCATTACACACGCATGAGATAACCAATTATTAGTCATTTTACAGGAAATACTTAGTAAATAGGCTCAAGGTTGGTAGGAATTTTTAAATGTTCATTCCACATGAAATTTTAATAAATGCTCAGATCTGAAAATAATATGGCAGCTTTAGTCATACAGAACATCCTATCTACTCTCTCTCCCTTATCTTCCCATTCCTGCAATATGTTCTCTCCACTCTTTTAACTATTGTTATTATGTTATTCTCACATCCACATAGAAGAATATCTGTTTGACACTTGTCTTCCTACGCCAGATTTATGAAGCTTCATGTGATGAGCTAAGATTTCATCCGTTTTCCTATCAATGACACAATTGACTTCTTTATGCCTCTGCATATATATTTTCTGTATTCATCGGCCGATATTTATTTAGGTAGATATCGTAGCTTAATTATTGCAAATAGCCACAGTAGATATGCAAGTTTATCTTACCTACTCTGACTTTGTTTTCAACAGTATTTAACTCACAGTAGGCTGATGGCTCGGTATGGTAGTAGTACATTTAGATTTTGAGTAATCCGAATACTGTTGTCCATCATGGTATACTAATTCATATTTCCACAACTATGTGTAAAAGCTATTTTCCTTCAAATCCTCTGCAATTGTTATTTTATTCATGAGGAGAGCTAAATAACAGTTATTCTGACTGGAGAGAGATGGAACTCACTGTTATTTTGACTTTCCCTTCTCTGGTGGTTAAAGATTTGGGACATTTTTCTTATTTATTTATTTATATTATTTCATTTATTTACATAGCAAATTTTGTCCCCTGCTCGGTCCTCCCTCACAGAGCTCTTCTCCCTATTCTCCTTCCCCTTTACCTCTGAACAGGTGCACCTGTGGGTATCCCCCCAACCCTAGGACATCAAGTTTCACCAGAATTAATCATGTCTTCTCCCACTGAGGCCAGACAAGGCAGCTCTGGGATACACATATGCTTGGGGCCTCAGGATAGCCTCTGTCCTCTGTATGCTCTTTAGTTGGTGGGTCAGTCCCTGGGAGCTTCCAGGGATCAAGGTTAGTTGCCACTGTTGGTCTTCCTCTAGGGTTTCCATCCCCTTCCATTCCTTCAATCCTTCCCCTAACTCTTCCATAGGGTTGCTGACCCCAAGTGGTTGCTTGTATCAGTCTCAGTCAGCTGCTGGTAGAGCCTCTCAGAGGATAGGCAGGCTAGACTCTTGTCTGCAAGTACAACATAGCATCACTTTTAGTGTCAAAGACTTTTGATTGCACTGAGTCCTGGGACCTTCCCGTATGCCAGGCCTCTGGAACTTCTTAGAGATTCTTCCCAACCTCTACCCCTCATAGTAGCATTTTTTCCCCTTCGCTCTGGATCTCTTTCCATCCTTCTCCTGAAATGTTCCTGTCTATGGAACATTATTTGTTTAGTTATTAGTTGGATTACTTGATATTTTAGAAAAGTTTCTTAGTTTTAAAATATATTATAGATACTATTGTTCGATTAAGAAATATATGACATTTTACAAAATAAAAAGCACTGAACTAACATAATTTATTAATAAACAAAGCAAGACCAGCAGCTCGCCACACCCCTTCTATCTATCTACCTATCACTATTCTAACTCATGACATTGTTAACTTGTCTTGTCTTTAAAACAGAAAAATACTTATATACTGTCTTAGTTTGGGTTTCCATTGCTGTGAAAAGACACCACAACTAAGGCACTCTTCTAAAGAAAAACATATGATAGGGGCTGGCTTACAGTTCCAGAACTTCAGTTCATGATCATCATGGTGAGTAGCATGGCAGCATACAAGGTAGGCAGATGTTGTGCTAAAAGAGCTAGAGGTCTACATGTTGATCTGAAGGCAACCAGGAGGAGGGTCTCTTACACACAGTGGGGGCGGGGGGGGCAGTTTGAGCATAGGACCTCAAGCCTACTGCCACAGTGATGCAATTCTTCCATCAAGGCCACACCTCCTATTAGTGCCACTTCCCATGGGCCAACCATGTTCAAACTACCACATACTCATTTGTGCCTTGTTCTTTCACTCAAAATTATGTTTGTGATGCTCAGTCATAAACATCGAGGTTGCTGATTTGCATGTTCTGTCATATCCTTTAAGATGAAATATACAATATGCACTAGCTTATTTTCATAGGGATGAGCACTTTTATAGTTTATCTTCAGCTAGTTTTCTTCAACACTTAAATATTCCAGCTAGTGAGGAACATAAAGTAATGCTGTATTATAAGCAATTCTCTACCACAGTTTGAAACATTGCTGTCTAGAAACATGTGATGGCTCTTAGCATAGTACTTCACTCTGATGAGTGGAAAGAGTTTGAAGTGCCCTCATGAGCAGTTGGCTAATTCCGATGGAGCCGTTATTCAGGCTCTGCAAGATAGCGGCTGGAACACTACATAACTTAGGATCAGAGAGTACTGGTTGTCTCATTGTAGAGCGGGAATTTGGATTTGCAACAGTCAGGAGTCTGAGCATAGACCTTTATCTTTGTTCAGTACCTCTCTAGCCTTCTGACAAGAAACAAACCTTGCTGGCATAACTAATGTTTAAGGGGAAAACATGTTTTCCCTTTTAAGTTTTTCTCAAGAACATGTTTAAAAGCAAGCATTGCATTAATACATTTATAAGAATTCTTAAGGAAAAACAATGATTAATATTTGGCAAGTTAGATTAAATGTTCTTTGAAAATCCTAGAAGATAAATCATTCTTCAAAACTTCATACACAGATAATCCACCATGCCTACCATGTCATCCCTTGGTTCATATATTTCTTTATTACATATTGAGGGTGAACATAATCAAAATATAAAATATACATGTATGTTAATATCATAATGAAATGCATTGTTATATATAATTAGTACACATGCTTTTATAATTGTCCTTTAATACATTTCACATTTAGTAAACACAAGCTTACTTTTAACACCTTAACAATTATTTCTGCATATAATATCTAACATAATTCCTAAGATTACATATGAGTACTCTCAAGTCGCCACAAAGTGCATTTTGTAATAGACATTCTGAAATTCTTATAAATGTTCTTGTTGAAGTGTTGTTACTGATATTAGTGATTATTTGAAGATATGTATTCAATATCACAAATATCTTGTCCTTAACAGTGAAAAAGATTTTGGCTGATGGGATGCCTCAGTAGTTAAGAACACTGACTATTTTTCCAGAGGTCCTGAGTTCAATTCCCAGCAACCACATATGTCTCAAGATCATCTACATAAATGTATCTGATGTCCTCTTCTGGCATATAGGTATACATGAAGATAGAGCACCCCTAGATTAAAAAATAATAAAGAAATTAATTAATGTTTTAAATGTAAAGCATTTTAGTACTACTGAGAAATAATTGAAGATACAGAATAAATATCAAGTTCTATGAAAATATTGTCCTAAATGGTATAAAATCAAAAATTAAGGTATGATCGTCCCAAATAGGTCAATTCATCAATAAGTATCGTTAAGACGCAACCGAGTGACTTTAGTGCTACCAACACCTTCCATGCCATGTATTGACTAGAAAATAATGGAGAATATTTTCATACAAATGTGGCAATTTTTCCAGATGGTGCTCATGATATCAAATATCATCTTTGCTCTTTAAAGAGTAGCTGTAGCTCAATGGGTTCTCATTTATTAGTCAATTTCAGTGGTAAATTTAGGTCCAAATCTGAGAAGAGATGTTGTTCTAATCCCACTTCACTTTATCTTTGAAATAAGTAACTAGATATAATTTAATGATGGTAGTCATGCTGAAATTGTTCATATGGTTGCAGTGGATTTAAGCTAATTACCTATGATTATATATGCATGTATCACAAAATGACTTACACATTTACTAGAAATGACATCACTATCTTAACATGTCTACTCTTTCAAAAAGTATTTTCCTTCCTTAACTACTGATAAGGAGCCATATATTTTTCATATTCACCCATATTAACTTTCTCCTGAATATGCATACAATTTGCTATATATCAAAACTAGATTATCTTTAATCAATAAGCAATGAGGAAATAGCATTTCTTTACACACACACACACACATACACACACACACACACACACACACACACACACACACCAAATCAAGTAGCATTTATGAAATCTCTAACAGAGTCTGTAAACACAGAACATAGATTTTTCTCTATTCATGTGCTAGAGGGAAATGTAACTAACTGTCACTCTCTGTCCATTTTTACCTCCCCTCCCCACTCCAGCCATGCTCAAGCAGGATAAAGTATAATTATTCCTTGGATACATAATTTAAAAAATACTCCAGAATTTACATTAATCTTAGAAATGCAACCATATCTCTCCAAGGACAAAATAAACCAGGAGACATCTTTAGTATTAAGAGCTTAAGGTTTCTTCTAAGTTAGGCCCACACATCTCTTTGAAATGCAAACACACACATCTAGAGTTGAGCACATCTTCTGAGCCTATTTAGTTGTAATTTAACTTCACAAGGCTAGCTTTTAAGAACATAATTATTTCCATTCTTTCTGCTGCTCCTCAGGGCTTCAGTCCTTTTACCTTACCCAATACCAAATCAGGCCCTCTCCTTCCCTCCCAGGTCCCAACCTCAGGAAATATGAGGTTGGGGGGCTCCAAAATGCATCAGAGGACTGGGAGGTGAGAACCTCTCAGGACTCAAAGGAAGGGACCTTAGATGAAGTGCCCTACAGTGGGGAGAGGGAACTTATAGAATCCACCTCCAGCAGGAAGACAGACTATCAAGTGAGGGGTGGGGTTGGCATCCCATAGTCAAAACTCTGACCCATAATTGTTTCTGTCTGAAAGATTTACAGAGGTAGAAATGGAGAGGAGCCTGAGGAAAAGAAAGTCCAGAGACAGGCCCAAAGAGGGATCCAGCTCAGGAGTAGGTCCCAAGAACTGACACTATTACTAAGGCGATGGAGCTGGAGTGCTCACAAAAAAGGAACCTATCATGACTGCCCTCTGGAAGATCAAAGAAGCAGCTGAAAGAGTCAGATGCAGATATTTGTACCCAATCAGTGGAAAGAAGCTGCTGACCCCTGTGGATGAGTTGGGGAAAGGCTGAAAGAAGCTGAGGAGGAGGACAACCCAGTAGGAAGACCAATAGTCTCAATTAATCTGAACCCCCAAGATCTCTCAACACTGAACCACCAATCAGGCAGCATACACCAGCTGATATGAGCCCCCCCGCCCATACACAAACAGTAGAAGACTGCTGGGTTGGTCTTCATTCAGAGATGATGCACACTAACCTTCAAGAGACTGGAGGCACCAGGGAATTTAGATGTCAGGTGCAGCGCGGGTGGGGATATCTAATTGGAGGCAGGGTGTGGGGAGAAGATATGGGGGTGTCCGAGGGTGGATCAGTTGAAGAGAAATAAAATATGGAGTGTATTTTTTATACATTTTTATTAGATATTTTCTCAATTTACATTTCAAATGTTATCCCCAAAGTCCCCTGTACCCTCCTCCCACCCTGCTCCCCAACCCACCCACTCCTGCTTCCTGGCCCTGGCATTCCCCTGTACTGGGGCATATGATCTTCACAAGACCAAGGGCCTCTCCTCTCATTGATGGCTGACTAAGCCATCCTCTGCTACCTATGCAACTAGAGACACAGCTCTGGGAGGTACTGGTTAGTTCATATTATTGATCCTCCTATAGGGTTGCTAACCCCTTTAGCTCCTTAGGTACTTTCTCTAGCTCCTTCTTTAGGGGCCCTGTGTTCCATCCAATAGATGACTGTGAGCATCCACTTCTGTATTTGCCAGGCATTGACATAGCCTCACCAGAGAGAGCTATATCAGGGTCCTGTCAGCAAAATCTTGCGGGCATACGTAATAGTGTCTGGGTTTGGTGGTTGTATATAGGAAGGATCCCCAGGTAGGGCAGTCTCAGGATGGTCATTCCTTCCATCTCAGCTCCAAACTTTGTCTCTGTAACTCCTTCCATGGGTATTTTGTTCCCCATTCTAAGAAGGAACCAAGTATCCATATTTTGGTCTTCCTTCTTCTTGAGTTTCATGTGTTTTGTAAATTGTATCTGGGGTAGTCTAAGTTTCTGGGCTACTTATCAGTGAGTGCATATCATGTGTGTTCTTTTGTGATTGGGTTACCTCACTCAGGATGATATTTACCTAAGAATTTCATAAATTCTTTGTTTTTAATTGCTGAGTAATACTCCATTGTGTAAATGTACAACATTTTCTNTATCCATTCCTCTGTTGAGGGACATCTTGGTTCTTTCCAGCTTCTGGCTATTATAAATAAGGCTGCTATGAACATAGTGGAGCATGAGTTCTTATTACAAGTTGGAGCATCTTCTGGAAAAATAAATTAATTAAAATAAAAAATAGAATTTAAATATTTCCTATGACTATTCATGTTGAAGTATTGTTTCTGATATTAGTGATTATTTCAATATATGTAACAAATAACATAAAATTTTGTCCATAAAATTATAAAATATTTTGGTAGTAGTTTGAAAAATGTAAAGGATGAGCTTCCTAATTAGATGTGTTCATCAAATATTTTCTTCAAGAATTTTTATGCACAATCGAATGACTTTAGTGTTACCAATTCTTTCCATATCAGGTTTTGACTAGAAAACAGTTTAGAATATTATCACATGAATGTCACATATTTTCCTTGCTGTCTAATTCTATATCCCTACATTTGATTAATTTTTGTGTTACTTCTTTTCTCTCTGGATTGTAATCAAATTAATCCAATGTTCTTCTATAAGTGCTTTTCCAAGTTATGTCTGTGTGGATTATTTGCTGTTCTAAGATAGCATAATTATACACTTACAATTATTTATAAGTGTGAATCTAGTTATAAATATTTCCTCTTCCTTTGAAGAAAATGAGAATGATTTCCTACACCAATACCATTGTTAAAATTGGAATTCTTTAAACAAATTGTTGACATGAATGTGCAGAAGTTGTTTGACTTTCATGTCATGCTTTCTCTGTGTCATGAAGCAGTCCTATTTCTTCAGTAACATAGCATTTAAATTCCTACTATCAACAGTAAATATAGATTCCCTTAAATATATTAATAGCCAATTAGGACTATATGAGAATATTTAAGAATTCATATTTTCCTAAAATATTGTTTAATCTTATTATATTTTTATATTCATGAATATTTAGTTTTTATGTTAAAATGTTAAATTACATGTGTGTGTGTGTGTTCGTGTGTGTGTGTGCATGTGCATGATGTTATTCATGTGTACAGGCATATCAATGGACATGTGTGGGATCAGTAAAACATTTACAAGTAGGTTTTCTCTTTCCACCACTAACTCAAGGTAATTAGGCTCCCTGGCAAATACCTTACCCATTGAGACATACTGCTGACCTTGATCTTAGCTATTTTAAAAACATACATTTACTTTTTAATCGATTTTCTGTGATTTGCTACATTGTATTTTTTCAGTTCTCCTTCAACATTTTACTTCAGTTCTCTCCATTCCTATTATATATTCATGAATTAGATCTTTTGCAGTTTCCTATTAGCTTGATGACCATCTTAAAAACTGTTTTGATTGCTCTTTTCCTGGCTTTTTTTTTCCTCAAGTAAACATTGTTCCATTCCCAAAGTTTGATCTTGAAGGACTCTCACTATGAGCCTAATATATCGTGCCAATTCTTGACTCTCTTTATCATTTTGAGACACAGATTACCTGTAATGTCTATGTAGAGGCAAAATGTTCTTATACATAACAAAATTTATAAATGCTTTATCAGGTGATCCTGTAAACCCTCATTCTAGTGTTACCCAGCTTCTGCCTCTGCTATCTGGAGATTATCGTCCTTTCTCTTTGTGAGTTTTTTTCTTTTTTCAGGGAGTTTTGCTTTATAGGTAGTGAGATCATTCTATTTAGACTGATTGTGTAACTGTATTCAATTAAATATGTTTGATAATTTCTGGTTATCTAATTTACCAGTATTTATATATTAGTAATCTAGAATAATTTTAGGAAAAACATTTTGTTTTGTTTTGTTTTGTTTCTCTCTTTGTTCCACTAATGTAATTGCGATTTTCTTACTTTTAACTGTTCTTTAATATACATATTTTGCTTTTAGTAGTGTTAGGTATTTTTTTAGGAGTAATTCCATTTATTTTTAATTTCTAGAACTTGTTTTTCCACATTTCCTGAAAATAATGTCTGAATAATACCTATGTATGTACATCATTTTCACCTCTATGTATGTATACTTGCATACCTAGTATTGCTATTTCAGTTTAAGAATATAGTTTTTCCTTCATTGTATTCAAAACCATTCACAGAATATCTATCAACTTCTCAACTTTTCCAGATATGGTACTATGTACTTGTAATACCACCAGCATTGAATAAACTAGGGTAGAAACTTGGTAAACTTTAGACCAACCTCAGTCAATGTGAAATGTATGGTATGTTTTTTTCCTAGCATAACAAAAATTAACATTACATATAGTAATGCATGAAAGGCCATTAGGAATTTTCCCTTTGCATTGTTCAACTTTTATTGATATATGCCATTATTCTGTCTGTAGGTCTATATTTATCTAATGTAGTCCCTGGGCTCTGTGATCGTTTTTAAGTTTGCATGCTTTTTCAAGTCACCACCATGGATACTGGATATCATCACTGTCCAGGTTTAGTCCATGTAGATTTCCACAATGAAGAAAACCTGTGTCCTCATGTAGTATAAAATTTTCATGTTATGTTTTATTTCATGGTTACATTTTTCTCGCCAAATTTCTGCCTGTCAACTTTGTTTTATTTCCTGAGTATAGAGTCGAGGCATCAAAAGACAACTTAAACAAAATTAAACCGAACATATATTTGTATGTCAGTCATATTTTTTAGTTGAATAAATTAAGTATATAAATTGAAATAGATGAAGAACATTCAGGACATTGTTAGCGTCAAAAAGGCAGCCTTATTTTTATTATTATCTTTGAATTTCAGTATGTCAGGTAATTCTTGAAGGAAGATTTTCTTTAACTGACCTAGAAACATCATTGGAACTTTTTGCACTTTTAGCATTTTACCATCTACAGGCTAGGTAATATTTTTCTACAATAATGTGAAAGTAACCTTGATGTCTCATGCTCAGGTCAGAGAATGGTCACTAGACCAGGCAGATGTCAAAACTTTGACCAGTGTAATAACAAGATCTAGGAGTCAAGGAACAGAACTGAAATTCTCTTTAGTGTTTTCCCAAGCTATCTTTCAAATGTAAGCTCCTTCCTCTTGTACAATTTTCAGCTAAAAAAATTTTTTTCACTATTAAACTTTTTCTCAAAAACAACATGTTCAGCAGCAAGTTTTAAATAAACATATTTATCACATTTGTTAGAAACAACATGTTTCAGATTTAACAAAGAAAGGTGAAAGCACTCCTAAACAAGATGTCGTTTTCAGGAACAAAGAGAAAAGTCATTTTATCAGGTTGATGCATAGTATGCATATTGCATAAATCCACTATTAATCTAGGATACAAAGAGAAAAGTAAATATCACTCATTTTTCACATTGACTCTACCACCTTCATGATCTACTTTGTGTACCAGAGATTCAGACACTTCACTTCTAACTCTACAACTTGTTTTGTCTTCATTTTCTTGCTTGCAGGTTTTCACCATCTAGTGAGATCTTGTATTTCATTTGGCATTCCACATTGTAAGGGGAGACATTTTTAACAATTTATTCTTCCTTTACTGTCACTGGTTTTGTTTATAAAATATCTGTGTCAACAAGGACACATGAGGTGAGATGGTGGAATCTGAAACAAATTTTCAAGGAAACAACACATAAGCCTGTGAATATGTACAAGAACAAAATATTCTGTCAAAACATTGTTTATGGAAGTTGAAATATATATATCCATATTTTCTATCATCCCTTAACTCTTCAAAGAACCTCCCTGACTGTACTACTCACTCAACTACCTCATGTTATCTGTCTGAATGTCTGTCTGTCTGTCTGTCTATCTATCATCTATCTACCCATCTCCCTATCTCTATAATTATTTCTAACTCATCTCACAAACAAAAGAAAAACAAAATTTAAAATAAAAGTAAACAGAAAACAGTAATACAAAAATAATCAAATGAAAACTAACCAACCCTCCCTATACACACACACACACACACACACACACACACACACACACAAATGGAATCTATTTTGTATTGGTCAATTACTCTTGGGCATGGCGTCTGCTTTGGAGTTTGTTTGATATATGTAATGACCTGCTGGAGAAAAATGGTTTTTATTTTTTTAGCCAAGTATCAGTTTGAAACTGCTTCTAGGCTAGAGGTTGGGATTTACATCAACTTTTTGTTTTTAATTAGTCCACTTGAACTTGTCCTAAGCATAATGTCATTTTTTGTATGTTTATATATGCAACATCCCCGTTGTATCTATTTTTGGGGTATCATCCACTAGTTATGGTTCTTGCAATCTTCCCACTGTCTTTTGCCTTGAGGGGAAGGGTTTAGAACTGGGTACTCTAAATTCATTCACTCTTCATGCCTTATCCAGTTAAGGTTCTTGGTGTTAGTTACCACTGGGTCATAGGGAATGGCACTATTTGAAAGGATTAGGACTTGAGGCCATGTTGGAGTAGGTGTGACATTGTTAGAGTAGGTGTGACCTTGTTGGAGGTATTGTGTCACTGAGT
>NC_034591.1:40949345-40954423 GCF_900095145.1 Mus pahari
GAGGAGGAGGAGGAGGAGGAGGAGGAGGAGGCTTCTCTGATGAGGGTTTAGCAATGCACTGATATATATGTATAATATGCCACCAGGAACTATATTATTGCTATATTATTTCACCAGAATAATAGATTGTTTCCTACAGATCACAACTTATCCAGTCTCAGGATTTTGGCTTCTTTAGCAGTATCACAGATGTGTTTCCTCTCATGCAGTAGGCTTAAATGTAAAAGGAAAGTAGTTCTGTAACACTTGTGCCTCTCTTGCATCTGTTTATCTTGTAGGTAGGTCATTGCCATAAGTTACAGGGTTGTAGCTTGCTGATATTGATTACTACTCTTCAGCTATGGTAACGTGCCAAGTACCTACCAGCACCATAAACAATAATGAGTAATGATGAAGCTTTTATCTGGGCACCAGCTTGATTTCATCATGTTTGATAATGTAAGTAAGTGGTGTGCTCAGCAACAGGGGCTTACCCTCAAGTTGAGAAGGGTAAGTGATAGCTTTGTGTTAGTCCCCTATGATGTATATGGAGACACATGTGACTGCTTTGGCCAATGAGTCAACAATATGCCACCCAATTCCTGGCCCTGGTGAGATAAGATGTCTACTTGGGGCATTGTTTCCACCATTGCATTGCAATTACACTCAAATTCCTTTTGTGTATATACAAATATTAAGAAGCTTTTGGATCAGTTTTCTGTTTAGCTTTTCAAAAGCTCTTTACAATTAGTTGTTTATACCAAAAGTGTTTCTGTTACCATGAACTTCCATTCCCTTGCCAGTTATTCCCCATAGCCTCATTTATCCTTTATCCCTTTATAACACAATCTTCTAGTTTCTCTTTCTTGGAATATGCTCTCCTCCCACCTAGTCCATCATTAGCGACATAACACAAAGGTTTAATTTTCTTAATGATAGAATGTGTTTTAGAATTCTGCTTTTATCTTGAAGAAAGTGAGAATCAAAGCTAAAGTTATGATAATAGTGATGATGATGATGATGACAGACCTAACAGAGGGCATGGACTTTGTTTGTGTTTTGTGTTCATTCCAATGTTCATATTTGATCAAGATATAAATTCAGTTTTAACGGGACTTTTAAATATCAGATAAAAAAGATTTTTCTCACCTACTATGCCCTAATTAACATTTCCACCATATACCACTGAGATGGCACAGAGACAAAGTCTTTCCTCCAATGTTACCAATTTGAATGAAATCTCTATGCCCCATATGACTGAAATGGGGAAACTACTGTCACAACTTATCTGTCCTCTGACCTCCACAATTGCGCTTCTCTCTGTTTACATACACCTATTTACAGTTTTGTTTTAGTTGATTTATTGGAAACAACTTAGTGTACATGTGATTAAATCGTATTCTACCTTATTTCTGTGAAATAAGTTCTCTGGGCTAGGCCAGCTGACAAAGAAATCTGAAGCTCAATTTATATTTTCTATCCTCCACTTGGATCAAAGGCATAAAATTTTGAATTGAGTTAGTTTCTTTAAACTATTTAAAAAATAATAAAAAATATTTTAAATAAAGTGTTTTGTAAATTTTTATTAGATATTTTCTTCATTTACATTTCAAATGCTATCCTAAAAGTACCCTATACCCTCCCCTGCCCTGTTCCCCTACCCACCCACTCCCACTTCTTGGCCATGGCGTTCCCCTGTACTGGGCCATATAAAATTTGCATGACCAAGGGGCCTCTCTTCACTCTGAGGGCCAACAAAGGCCATCTTCTGCTACATATGCAGCTAGAGACATGAGCTCTGGGGGTTTTGTTTAGTTCAAATTGTTGTTCTACATATAGGGTTGCAGATCCCTTCAGCTCCTTGGGTACTTTCTTTAGCTCCTCCACTGGGGACCCTGTGTTCCATTCTATAGATGACTGTGAGTATCCTTTTCTGTATTTGCCAGGCACTGGCATAGCCTCACAAAGAGAGCTATATTAGGGTCCTTCAAGCATAATACTGCTGGCATATTCCACAGTGTCTGCATTCGGTGGTTGATTATGGGTTGGATCCCCTGGTGGGGCAGTCTCTGGATGGTCCATCCTTTGGTCTTAGCTCCAAGCTTTGTCTCTGTATCTCCTTCCATGAGTATTTTGTTCCCTATTCCAAGGAGGAATGAAGTATCCAAATGTTGGTCTTCCTTCTTCTTGATTTTCTTGTGTTTTACAAATTGTACCTTGGGTTTCAGGGATAGTATCCACTTATCAGTGAGTGCATATCAAGTGAAATCTTTTGTGATTGGGTTACCTCACTCAGGATGATATCCTCCAGATACATCCATTTGCCCAAGATTTCATAAATTAATTGTTTTTGATAGCTAAGTAGTATTCCATTGTGCAAATGTACCATGTTTTCTGTATCCCTTTCTCTATTGAGGGACATCTAGGTTCTTTCCAGCTTCTGGCTATTATAAATAAGGTTACTATGAACATAGTGGAGCATGTGCCCTTATTACCAGTTGGAACATCTTCTAGGTATATGCCCAGGAGAGGTATTGCTGGATATTCCTGTAGTACTATGTCCAATTATCTGTGGAACTGCCAGATTGATTTCCAGAGTAGTTGTACCAGCTTGCAATCCCACCAGCAATGGATGAGTGTTCCTCTTTCTCCACATCCTTGCCAGCATATGCTGTCACCTGAATTTTTGATCCCAGCCTGACTGGTGTGAGGTGGAATCTCAGGGTTGTTTTGATTTGCATTTCCCTGATGATTAAGGATGTTGAACATTTTTTCAAGTGCTTATCAGCCCTTTTGTATTCCTCAGTTGAGAATTGTTTGTTGAGCTCTGTACCCCATTTTTCATGATGTTATTTGAATTTCTGGAGTTCAGCTTCCTGAGCTCTTTGTATATGTTAGATATTAGTCCCCTTTCAGATTTAAGATTGGTAAAAATTCTTTCCCAATCTTTTGGTGGCCTTTTTGTCTTATTGATAGTATCTTTTGCCCTATAGAAGCTTTACAATTTTATGAGGTCCCATTTGCCAATTCTTGATCTTACAGCAGAAGCCATTGCTGTTCTGTTTAGGAATTTTTCCTCTGTGCCCATATCTTCNAGNNTTTCCCCCACTTTCTCCTCTATAAATTTCAGTGTCTCTGGTTTTATGTGGAGTTCTTTTATCCACTTAGATTTGAGCTTTGTACAAGGAGATAAGGATGGATCAATTCTCATTCTTCTATATGTTAACCACGAGTTGTGCCAGCATCATTTATTGAAAATGCTATCTTTTTGCCACTGGATGGCTTTAGTTCCTTTGTCAAAGATCAAGTATCAATAGGTGTGTGGCTTCATTTCTGGGACTTCAGTTCTATTCCATTGATCTACCTGTCTGTCGCTGTACCAGTACTATGTAGTTTTTATCACAAATGCTCTGTAGTACAGCTTGAGGTCAGGTATGGTGATTCCACCAGAAGTTCTTTTCTTGTTGAGAATTCGTTTTGCTATCCTAGGTTTTTCGTTATTCGAAGTGTATTTGCCAATTGCTCTTTCTAACTCAGTGAAGAATTGAGTTGGAATTTTGATGGGGATAGCATTAAATCTGTAGATTTCTTTCAGCAACATAGCCATTTTTAGTATAGAAATCCTGCCAATCCATGAGCATGGGAGGTCTTTCCATCTTCTGAGATCTTCAATTTCTTTCTTCAGAGACTTGAAGTTCTTGACATACAGATCTTTCACTTCCTTAGTAAGAGTCACACCAAGGAATTTAAATTATTTGTGACTATTTTGAAGGGTGTTGTTTCCCTAATTTCTTTCTCATCCTGTTTATCCTTTTTATAGAAAAAGGCCACTGATTTGTTTGAGTTAATTTTATATCCAGCTACTTCATTGAAGCTGTTTATCAAGTTTAGGATTTCTCTGGTAGAATTTTAGGGTCACTTATATATACTATCATATCATCTGCAAATAGTGATATTTTGACTTCTTCTTTTCCAATTTTTATCCTCTTGATCTCCTTTTGTTGTCGAATTGCTCTGGCTAAGACTTCAAGTACTATATTGAATAGATAGGTATAAACTGGGCAGCCGTGTCTAGTCCCTGCTTTTAGTGGGATTGCTTCGAATTTCTCTCCATTTATTTTGATGTTGGCTACTGGTTTGCTGTATATTGCTTTTATTATGTTTAAGTGTGGGCCTTGAATTCCTGATATTTTCATGACTTTTATCATGAAGGGTTGTTGTATTTTGTCAAATGCTTTCTCAATGTCTAACAAATGATCATGTGATTTTTTTCTTTGACTTTGTTTATATAGTAGATTATGTTGATGGATTTCCATATATTAAACATCGCTGTATCCTTGGAATGAATCTTACTTGATCATGATATGGTGAATGATCATTTTGATGTTTTCTTGGATTCAGTTTGCAAGGATTTTATTGAGTACTTTTGCATTGATATTCATAAGGGAAATTGGTCTGAAGTACTCTTTCTTAGTTGGATCTTTATGTGGATTAGGTATCAGACTAATTATGGCTTCATAGAATNAATTGGGTAGAGTACCTTCTATTTCTATTTTGTGGAATAGTTTGAGGAGAGTTGGAATTAGGTCTTCTTTGAAGGTCTTATAGAACTCTGCACTAAACCCATCTGGTCCTGGGCTTTTTTTGTTTGGGAGACTATTAATGATTGCTTCTATTTCTTTAGGGGAAATGTTAATATAAGGTTCGTTAATCTGATCCTGACTTAACTTTGGTACCTGGAATCAGTCTAGGAAGTTGGCCATTTCATTCAGGTTTTCCAATTTTGTTGAGTATAGCCTTTTGTAGTAGGATCTGATGATGTTTTGGATTTCCTCAGGATCTGTTGTTATGTCTTCTTTTTCATTTCTGATTTCATTAATTAAGATACTGTCCCTGTGCCCTCTAGTTAGTCTGGCAAAGGGTTTATCTATCTTGTTGATTTTCTCAAAGAACCAGCTCCTGGTTTGGTTGATTCTTTGAATAGTTCTTTTTGTTTCTTTCTTCTTGGTTGATTTCAACCCTGAGTTTGATTATTTCCTGCTGTCTACTCCTCTTGGGTGAATTTGCATCCTTTAGTTCTAGGGCTTCTAGATGTGCTG
>NC_034591.1:40954443-40956409 GCF_900095145.1 Mus pahari
TGTCAGTCTGCGAGTGTATGTTCTCTCTAGTTTCTTTTGGGGGGCACTGAGGGCTATGAGTTCTCCTCTTAGGACGGATTTCATTGTGTCCCATAAGTTTGGGTATGTTGTGGCTTTATTTTCATTAAACTCTAAAAAGTCTTTAATTTCTTTCTTTATTTCATCCTTGACCAAGGTGTTATTGTGTAGAATGTTGTTCAGTTTCCACATGAATGTTGGCTTTCTATTATTTATGCTGTTATTGAAGATCAGCCATAGTCCATAGTGATCTGATAGGATACATGAGATATTTTTGAATCTGTTTAGTCCTGTTTTGTGATCAATTATATGGTCAGTTTTGGAGAAGGTACCATGAGGTGTTGAGAAGAAGTTATATCCTTTTGTTTTAGGATTAAATGTTCTGTTAAGTCCATTTATTTCATAATTTATGTTAGTTTCAGTGTGTCTCTGTTTAGTTTCTGTTTCCAGGATCTATCCATTGATGAGAGTGGGGTGTTGAAGTCTCCCACTATTATTGTGTGAGGAACAATGTGTGCTTTAAGCTTTACTAAAGTTTCTTTAATGAATGTGGATGCCCTTGCACTTGGAGCATAGATATTCAGGATAAAGAGTTCATCTTGGAAGATTTTACCTTTGATGAGTATGAAGTGCCCCTCCTTGTCTTTTTTGATAACTTTGGGTTGGAAATCAATTTTATTCGATATTAGAATGGCTACTCCAGCTTGTTTCTTCGGACCATTTGCTCTGTTGCTTCTGCAACCCAGGTGCTCTCCAGTGATCATGAGGTCCTGGGTGTGCTAGCAGTCCTGCAGCATGGAGAGTCCTCTGGGGCCCTCGACGCCCTTGACCGGGTTCACATGGAAGACTGCAGGGCTGGCCCTGACCAGAAAGAATCCCAGTCTCTGGACAGGCGGGGTTCCTTTGTCCCTGTTCCTGCTGGCACAAGACCCCCCCTTGATTCTTTGGAGCTGATATTGCGTTCCACTCACCTTGATCCAGAGTTCCAGGGTGTGCTAGGGGTCCTGTGGTGTGGAGAGTCTTCTGTGGCCCTTTGGGCCCTCGGCCGAGTTCACACAGAAGACAGCGGGGCTGGCCCCTACCCAAATAGATCTCAGCCTCTGGTCAGGCGGGGTTCCTTTTCCCTGTTCCTGATGGCACAAGACCCTCCTCGATTCTTTGGAGCTGATGTTGCATTCCTCTCACCTGTGATCCCGAAGTGATCCGGAGGACCTGTTGCATTGAGAGTACTCTGGGGCCCTTGGCCATAAAGTGTTTTTTAGTTTTAATCACATATTTACTTTTTAGAGTAACTATCTTTTGGTGATATTATAATGTGTATATTTACAGTTGGCCTAACTTCAAATAGAACAAGCTAATATTTATAGATTTCTTGTTCAAATAATGATTCTCTTTTCATGACACACTTTCCTATAAACAATTTAATGCACTGTGACTATCTAATGTAAAGATTATGTACTTAAAACACTTAACTTAATTTAAATTCCATATTTCTTATTTAGAAGAACTAAAACTTAACTTTTAAGATGTTTGTTTTTCATGTTGAAAATAAAGCAGTATTATTTATCTCTTCTTTGTTCTCAGGTATGAAAAAGTACATAGTAAACCTTCATCCTCAAAACGTTATTTTATGTCATGTTATACACCAAACAAATCAATAGGCTCAGAGAATTCATGAGTTTTCTTAAGAACACCCAAGTTAGTGATGAAATATAAAACAGAGTCAGCTTTTGGTTTTTCATTTAGACATAATGACCATCTGGCTGTATTTATAAAAAATGAATGCTTGTTTTATTGGTAAATTATTGTAATGAAATAAATGTTTTGAAGTTTGTTTCNACTTGTCTTTGTTTGGACATCTGGGAAAAACAATCCCTGGGACTCATTGCTAGGAACAGTTAGCACAATGGGAGAACTTCAGATTGCAGAGAGAAAATAGTGCATCCAG
>NC_034591.1:40956899-40958052 GCF_900095145.1 Mus pahari
AAATGGATATAAGTGCAATAAAAATAAATGTAAAATATATGTTATATATGAAAGCTCACAAAACTAAATGAGATTACTTGACAAGTGATCGACAGCAGCAATATGCGAGGCTAGAACTTAAATAAGGGCAAACTCCTCCCTGTCATGCCTCACAGGAACCAGCTAGCTAAATTGTGATGTGAGTTCAACTAGCTCTCAGGTTTGATTCCTCATATGAGTTAATAGCTTCAAGTCTCCACATCCTTTGTTTCAAATTTCATCTTTGCTTCCAAGAAAAATGTGGGCTTGTGTGTGTTCACTTGCGCATCCATACGTGTGCGTGTGTGTGTGTGTGTGTGTGTGTGTGTGTGTGTGTGTGTTCGCACGCGTGTGCACCTCTGGAAGCCAGAATCTTCCCCAACTTCTTTCTACTTTACTTTTTGAGACAAGTTCTTGCACAGATATTAGGCCTGCCCACTTCAGCTTGACCGGCTAGTCAGGCAGCTCTAGAGATCCATCTGTCTAATTAGCACAGGAATTACAGGCATCAGACATTAACCTATACATGGATGCTGGGAATTTAAACTTAAGTATATGCTTGTCATTCAGACAGGACGAATTTTGGGTCAAAAGTTTTGTGGAATTGTTGGTGCCCTCATCCCTCTACTGGGTGTTCTGCCTGTCTACAGGAGGTAGCCTCTTCAGGTTGCATATCCCCACAAAAGAAATACAGGGGCAAAGATGGAGCAGAGTCTGAAGGAATAACTAACCAAAAACTGGTCCAACTCGAAACTGATTCCATGGGGAAGCACCAATCCCAGACACTATTAATGATACTTTGTTAGGATTGCAGACAGGAGCCCAGCATAATTGTCCTCTGAGAGACTCCACCCAACAGCTGACTGAAACATATGTAGAGACCCACAGACAAACATTGGATGGAGGTCAGAGAGTCTTATGGAAGAGCTTGGGAGAAGATTGAAGTCACTGAAGGGGATAGGAATTCCACAGAGGCCCCACAAGAGTTAAATAACATGAACCTTTGGGGCATCTCAAACTGAGCACCACCCACAGAAAACACACTGGCCGAATATAACCCTGCCCCCCCCCTCTCTCTCTCTCTCTCTCACACACACACACACACACACACACACACACACACACACACACACAC
>NC_034591.1:40958180-40960159 GCF_900095145.1 Mus pahari
GCAGCTCAGTCTCCATGTGAGTTTCCAGCAACAGTAGTTAGAGATGCTCCTAAAGCTGTTGTCTAACTATGGACTCTGTTCCCCAACAGGTCTGCATTGTTTGACCTTAGTGGGAGAAGATTTGCTTAACCCTGCACGGTGATTCCACATGGTGTGGGGGTCAGGAAAGGGCATCCTCTTAGAGGAAGAGAGAAGGAGGGAGGGATTCTGTGAGGGGATGGGAGGGGGCAGCATTTGGGATGTAAATAAATAAATTATTTAAAATGTATATGCTTGTCAAATAATATCTGTACAAAATAAATCATATGTCCAGTCCCTCCAAAACACTTTTGAGATGTTTTGATCTTAAATAATTTTTAAACGTTTTTACATCCAAAATGTTTTTATCACATTCGTTTCTAAATCCATCTACTCAGAGATTCTTCCTATGTGCCCCTCCTCCCAATACTCCCAAATTCATGTTTTTTTTTCTCTCACTCTCCCAATAAGAAAGAAATTAAAAACAAAACTATGAACATCAACTCTCTGACAAAACAAAACATATATTTATACTGAATCAAAACAAAAAATCACACAGAAAACATAGAGTCCTCTTTGTGTTGTCCAACTATTTCTGAGTTCATGGCCTGTCTAGAAGTATGATAGATAATCTCAGTGTGAGTACATTGGAAAAAAACTAATTTTCCCTTTTATGTCACATAACGATCACAAATAACTTCTTGGTTATGGGTAGAAATCATATCTACTTCTTGTTCTCAGTGATGAGATTTTTATGTGGATTGGACTTATGTGGGCCTTAAGTATTCTGCCACATCTCTATTGGTTCATATGTACATCAGCCAGCCTTCTTCTGTCTGGCAGACTCTGCTTGGAGTCATCTACCACCACTGGGTCTTACATGCTTTACGTATCCTTGAAGCATAATGGGAGAGGTTTGACCAAGACTTCCCATGTAGGACTGAGTACTCCAAAATTTCTCACTCTCTGCACATTGTCTAGCTGTGACTGTTTTAATTATTACCCACCATAGGAAGATATCTTTTGATGAGGGTGGAACAATCCACTGATCTATGGGTACAGAAATGAGTCACGAGAGATCATTTTATTGCTGTGTTATTTACCAGGATAACAGAAATACACTGTCCCTTAGGGCTCATGGTTTATCTAGTCTCAAGTTCTTGACTACTTTAGCAGTTTCCAGGATGGATTCCTTTTCAAGGAATAGGCACTACATTTCATTTAAGAGTAGCTGATTACTGCATAATATCTGTGATACTATTGTACCTAGGTATTTTACAGGCAGGTCACTGTTTTAGATCACGGGTTTGGAGATAGGCACTATTAATTATCACTTATATTCTTTGGATAGAGTTGAAAGTGCCTTCCAGAAAAATAAATGCCATTCAGTAGTGGTGAAGTTACTATATGGGCACCAGCTCAATTTTTCAATTTTTGAAGACATAACTAAGTAGAGTCTTTATCAATAGTGTCTTAGTATTAGGCTATGGAAGATAAACAATAGCCTTGGAGAAATAATCTGTAATGTTTTAGGAGGTTATGGAATTTCTTTTGCAAATGGCTCAACAACATATCACTCATTCTTGACATTGGAAATTTTAATTAGTGGTATAAACTACCTTGTTGGGTCTTTGTCTCTTCCATTATGTAGTGACTCTAAGGAAAATGCTCATATATGTGTATACATTTTAAGAAGCATCTGTAACAGTAAAATTCCATGTGGGTTTTAAAAATGCTTTTAATGTAAGTTGTCTCTGCTCATATCCTCTTTTCTAACCTGCCCTGCTATCCCTCCTTATATTCTAGTTCTGTTTTAGCTCTATACAAGACAATATTCTACTTCCCTTTCCACTGACTGCTTAATGGCTACTGGATGCCTAACATCTGTGGTTATTCTACTTGGAACACACACACACACACACACACACACACACACACACACACACACAGAGAGAGAGAGA
>NC_034591.1:40960169-40963337 GCF_900095145.1 Mus pahari
AGAGAGAGAGAGAGAGAGAGAGAGAGAGAGAGAGAGAGCTAAAGCTTATATACACATCTAAGACAAAACTTGGCCTATTTGTCTTTTGGTTGGGACCTCATGGATTCTGTAAATTGGTCTGGGTAGGATGATCATTTTTATTATGTTAATCCTATCAATTCATGAGCAATGCATATAATTCCATCTTCTAATTCCTTATTCAATTTTTTCTTCATAGACTTGAAATTTATCATACAAATCTTTCTTTACTAGGTTAGATTTACCCCACAATAGTAAATATTATTTAAGCTACTATAAAAGGTGTCATTTCCCTGATTTCTTTCTCAATATCTTTGCAATTTGTTTATAGGAAGGCAAATCTTGTGATAAAATCTTGTATATAACAATATGAATGAAAGAGTGTGTCAGCTGTAGAAACTCCCTTTTGGAATTATTAGGGTCACTCATGTACACTATCATACCATCTACAAATAATAATACTGCGACATCTTCCTCTCCAGTTTATATACCCTTCTTCTCTTTCAGTTGTCTTATTGCTCTAGCTAAAATGTCAAGTTCTCTATTGAGCATTTAATGTAAGAGAGTAGACAGCCCAATGATTTTTAGCAGAATTGCTTTGAGTTTCTCTCCATTTAATTGTCCAATCTGTTTAATGTTCTGTGTGCTTCTGTACCATGATAGGCATCTTCTTCCTCTTTAGGTTAGGAAATTTTTCTTCTATGATATTGTTGAAACTATTCTGTGGACCTGTGACCTGGGATTCTTCTCCTTCCTTTATTCCTATTATCCTTAGGTTTAGTTTTACCATAGTGTACCATATTTCCATGACATTTACTGTCTGGAGAATTCTTTGTTTTGATTTAACATTTTCTTTGACCAATTTATCCATTTCTTCTTCTATACCTTCACCACTGGATACTCTCTCTCTCTTCTGTCTCTTATATTCCATTGGAGAAGCTTGTCTCTGGTTCCTATTCGGATTCCTAAATTTTCATTTACAAAATTCCTACAGTTTTTATTTTTAAAAAATTGATTCTCTTTTCACTTTTAGATCCTGCATAGTTTTATTTGTTTTGTCTTTAAGGACCTCTATCATCTTCATACATGCAGCTTCAAGGCCTCGTGTGTGTGTGTGTGTGTGTGTGTGTGTGTGTGTGTGTGTGTGTGTTTCCCTTCAGGTATGCTGTGGTATGCTGTGGTGGGTAGCTAGGATCTATGAAGATAAAGTGCCTGGCTGTTATCGTGTTTTTATGCAAATATCTCGACATTTGGGAATGGGATGATTATAGGTCTTGATACTGATTTCTAGATTTGTGTGTTGAGTTTTTTTTTGTTTGGTTGGTTTCTCTTTCCTCTCTGGATTTTAGGAGAGTATGATGCTTTATATTTCCTGGTAGGAAATTTCATTTGGACCTGAAAGCCACAAGGGTTTCCATTTAAAATGTCTTTCTAGATATTTGGAGCTAATACTTAGGAATGGAAATAGATAGGTGTCTGTAGAGGTTCACGGAATGTAGGAGAAAAAGTGTGCAGCAAGGATCTGCTTATTTTTCTCCTTGGAATAGAGAGAAGAAGTGAAGAGAGGTCACCCCAGAGGATCTGCTGTCACACTGGATATGAGACTGGGATTTTGAATCTAGAGGAACAGAAGGAGAGGGGAAGATGTATAGGCTGCCCTCCTGCTTTCTTGGCACAAGTGGTCTGTGGGTTAACAGGAAGTACCTGTTGGAGTATGAGGGAGGAATAAAGCAATAATACATTGGAAGAGGTAGGTTCTGAGGAGATCTTTAGAACCCACAGGAGATCTGGGCATTATGGAAGGAAGGCTGCAGATGGTACTATGTGCTAGGGATGAGAATGGGGCATCACATTTGCAAAGAAGGAGTGGTGAAGGTCTTTGGCTTACCTGTTTCTCTGGCCTGATCATCGTGTGTGTTCTGAATGAATGTCTGCTGGTGTTGAAGGCTGGCATACTAGGAAGAGTTTGGGAGAGCAAGGTTGAAGGAGAAGAGTCTTGTGATTCATTGTGGATAGGATCAAAGAGAAAATGAAGGCCACAGCAGATTTTCTGTTACAGAGCTGGTGATTAGACTGGAGTCATTGGTGCTGGAGGGGCAGGAGAGGTATGGTTCTACTTTCTGCCTACTTGTTCTGGAATGAGCAGATCTGGGGGTATATAGGTAACTGTCCTGGAGGTGACCCACCTTCTTCAATGGATTAAGATGGTCGAGCTCTGTGAGGAAAGGTCCAAAAAGACTTCATTTCAGGATTGCTTCTTGCAGCCCATATGCCTTTCCTGTCACTGGTACATAGCCTAGGGATTCCTGGGCATACCCAACCCTATTGAGCAAATTTTGTGCAGGTCAACATAAAGGTGGCTTTTCATAAATTAATAATGTCTAGATGAAATATTTATTTCATAAAATTCCTGACTTAAATCAAATAACTTTAGGAAGAAAGTTTTCAGAAATGGCTTTAGTATGGCCAGAAATATAGAAAAAAAAAAACAAACAAAAAACTAGAATCAAGAACAGAATGTACCCATTCCTTATAAAACGGTATGTACAGGCTGCATGATAAGAAATACAATGACATTTCACAATTAACACAAAAAAAGCAAAATAGGCTCAGAACAAATTTGTCATCAAGGAAAAACATTCATTCTAGGTCAGATCCAAGGATGAAGTGTATAAGTCACTTCTTTCCTTCCTTTTCTTTTCTCTCTGGTTCAAAAGCAGTTAGTGAGTTCTAAGACTTTTGCCTGACCAAAGAGGGGCTCCTCAGTAAATACTTTACTTAATTCCCCACTGCTGAACAGCATGCATTATTTCCAGTGATTCGGAGTAAAGAATCAGTGTTGTTTAAGCACAAATAATACAAAACCAAGGCTTACTAAAACAGAAATAATAAGAGAATTACAGAGTAAGGAATTGGTGCTTATTTAAGCACAAATAGTAAGAAAGCACTTACTAAAGCACTAATAATAAGAGAGTTACAGAATAAGAGACCATCACTTAGTAAATGCTAAGCTTATAAGGTCAGGGGTCATTCAGTCTTTCCCCTCATCCAACTCTGTGTTCCATCTCAGCTCCTTCCCACAAAAGACCAGGCAGGGCCAGTGTGTGTGTGTGTGTGTGTGTGTGTGTGTGTGTGTGTGTGTGTGTGTGT
>NC_034591.1:40963362-41000091 GCF_900095145.1 Mus pahari
GAGAGAGAGAGAGAGAGAGAGAGAGAGAGAGAGAGAGACTGAGACACAAGAGAAAGACAGACAGAAACAGTCTGAGAGAATTTATTTTTCTTTCTAAAGGACAGTTTGTTTAACACAAGGGTGACTTGTGAATCTTGTGAAGGGGAAGCAATTACATAATAGCACAAGTTAAAAACAACTCTGGCGTTAAAGCATGTCGGAAATACCATAAGTTAAAAAAAAAAAGGGCAGTGGAAGAAGCTATGTCTCATGGCAGTGGAAGAAGCTATGTCTCATGCCTTTACAAACAGCTGACCTGATCGTTTACATCCAAACCTTGCAAAACAGCATTTCTAGTCAGTACTTAAGCCAGTGTTAGTTTTTCTCACAAAAGATTAAAGCTACAAATTTCACTTTCTTTTTTTTTTTTTTAAATTGTACATCAGCAACAGCATTTAAGATTTTTTTATTTCTCTCCAAGTTGGTCTGAGTGCAGGCTGATGGAAGAGACCTCCCCTGCTAAACACAAAGAACATGGATTCCAAAGACAATGCATGCAATCCTAATAAAAATACAGTGCTTAAAAAGGGGTGAGGAGGGTGAGGGGGTGTGGTTTGAGTGGGAACAACTCCCCCTCAAATAAAAAATGGCAATCTTTAGAGACCAAAAGTATGCTGGGAAGGCCAGTGGCATAAGGATCAAACTCTGTCACACTGCTGGCGTGACATCGAGGGACAGTTGTTACCAGAGGATCAGGTTCCTGATCTTTTAAACGAAGAGCTACCAGTGTCTCTCAGAGTTACCAAATTATGGTAGAAAAGGGGCCAGGGGCTGTTATGATTGCCCATTTCATCTCCAAGTAAGCTTAGTTCCTTAGTAATTTTCTGGGTATCTGCCCATTTCACTTAAGCTGGTGAATTTACTAGCATGAAGCTGTACATGATATTCTGCTATTAATCTCTGAGTACCTGCAGGGTCTACAGTGATGTCATCTCTCTCATTCCTGACATCAGATGAGGGTATGGAGTTTCAAATGGTAAAATAAGTTTTTGGCATTGCCATGTGCTACTCACATGTAAGGGAAACAAGACTCAGCTCCTGAGGTTTTAGATTACTGCTCCTATTATCCACATACCCGACAAACTTTCTTACTCCCAGCCAGTCAAATCTGTGTCCAATCTACTGAGGAATATAAAGTCTTATAGAAAATAAAATCACATATAAATGGTATATAAAATAAAAAATATATAAAGGAAATAAAAATGGAAATGTGCTTCAAATTTATGAATGGGAGCAAAACTGCAATGTTTTTAGGGTCTGAGATTTGAAGCAGAGACAAAGCAACATGTATAGGGAGGAAGGTTAGAAGATCTGTGGGATCCAAGATGGAAGCAAGGGACCAGGGAAGGCTGCCACAGGAGTTTTGCTGAAGAGCTGGTGATGAGACTTGGGCAATGGATCATGGGAAACAGAGGTAGAAGAGATTTGCAGACAGCCTTCTTGGTTTTCTGGAAAGATGGCCTGTCAAATCCATAACTTGTTTTAGGTTTTTGTAAAAGGTTCTATTTTCTCAATTTCTTTCTCAGTATGTTTCTCATTTATATATAGGAAGGTTTTGAATTTTTGTGTGTTAAAATTTATTTTTGCTTACAGGATGTAGAAGTCTCCTGATCTTTTGTGTCTTTCATATATAAAATTATATTTACATTATATTTACTGAAAAAAAAAGATTCTTTAATGTCTTCCTTTCCTACATTTATCTCCTTGGTTTCCTTTAGTCATTTCATTGCCCTAGCTAAGATGTCAAGTGCTAGATTGATAAGTATGGAGAAACTGAATATCCCTACTTTGTTCCTCATTTCCGTAGAAATGCTTTCAGTTTCTTTCCATTTGGGATAAATTTGGCTGTGGTCTTGATGTAAATTGTCTTTATTATGTTGAGATATTTCACTCATATCTCTAGTTTCTCGAGACATTTATAATAAGAGGATATTGGGTATTGTCAAAGGCCATATAGACATCTATTGAGATGATCATATGTTTCATTTTGATTTTTTTTGTCATATAGTTTGCTTATGTAGTAGATTAAATTTATTGATTTTCTCATCTCTGGAGTGAAGCAATATTGGTCATGATTTGCAAGAATTTTATTGGAAACCTTCACATATAAATATCATTGGTCTCTAATATTTTTCATAAAATTTTGTGGAGTTTGTGTATGAAATTAATACCAAAATGTCTTTATAAAAAGTTTTGAAAATATTCCATCATTTTCTATTTTCTAGAATAATTTAAAGCATGTTAGTGTTATTGCATTGAAGGACTTATAGAATTATTTGCTGAATCCATCATATAATGCATATTTTCCTTTGATTGGGGAATTTTTTTTAATCATTGCTACTATTTCAATCGGTAGTAAGATTACATTTATACTGCTAATTTCATCTATACTTAACTTTGTTTGGCTGCTATATCAGAAAGGCTATCTACTACATTTGTATTTTCTGATTTGGTGGAATACAGATTTTTTTTAAAGTGTCTTTTGGAATGCCTTTCTTTTAATTTCCAATTTTATTGATTTTTTATACTTTTCAAAATACTTTGATTTGTCTAAAATTCTGCCAATCTTACTGATATTCTCACAAACTATCTGTTCCTTTCATTGTACGCGCGTGTGTGTGTGTGTGTGTGTGTGTGTGTGTGTGTGTGTTTAGTTTGCTTGTTTCTATTTCTCTAATTCAGTCAGTTCTGGGTTTGTTTATTTCTTCCTATCTATGCTTTTCAAAATAAAGGTAGTGTTTCTTCATCTTTTTGTAGAATTTTGAACTGTGTTGTTAAATTATTAATATGAAATCTTTCCACATTTATCATGTAGGCATTTAGTGCTATGAACTTGTCACTTAGAAATGCCTTCATTGTGTTCCAGTAGTTTGGAAATGTATTTTCATTTACTCTCACTCTAAAAGGGAAAGTTTAAAACTCATACAGTGGACCATGACACAAGACAGAACTGGTAAGGTGGTAGCATGTTCAGAACCTTGGTAAATCTCATAATTGAGAACAGCAGGAATTCCAACAACCTCCCAACCAGGTCCCTGTCCTGGAGCATGTGACCACCAGGACATGGTACTAAGAGAACCTTGACAACCAGTCATTTAGCATACCACCTAGAGTTCTCCATGCTATTGAGGTATTTAGATAAGTCTTGGAATTTAGCCAATGAGCTTCCCTTCCAGAGCATCCCTTCCTGCAAAAGTATTTAATTTATGTTTCACACTGAGTAATTCTGGCTGCCAAGAAGTTTGAGAATGACAGCTTCTGTTCCAGCCCCTGCCAGTTTTCACCCAGAGAAACCCAGGCAGGGACCACTATCTTAGTGTTTCACCTTGTCTCAAGAGATTGATATCCCAGCAGCAAGAAAGAAATGCAGCCCAGATCCCCTGCATTTTGCTTCCCCTGCAGAGCATATGAGGGACATTTTGACACTCCAGAGGCAAGGCAGCAAGGCAGAAATGCAGACCCACAATTCTTGATATCTCTCTTGATCCAATTTTTTTCTCTTTTCTTTTTTTAATTCTTTATGAGTTTCATATCATCCACCCCTGTCCTTCATCATCTTGTTCCTTCAAAATTGCCCTCTGCTTTTGCCACTTTCTCCTCCCCAAAAGAAAGTAAAAAACAAAATAAAAACAAACAAACAAAATAAACAAAACAAAAGAAAGCATAGAAAATAGTTTGTCATGAAAGTTAGAGTGTGCCACAGCATGTCCCACAGTATATGCTTTGGCTCTCACATCTTTACTTACAAAATGTTCATTGTAATGCCTCATTGATACGGTTGGAGGGCTCTGGATTCTGCTAAACCATCAATACTAGATTCTCTTGAGACTCTTTCTGAGTAGCCTATTGTTGCCCTGTGTCATGGAGATCCTGCAGCTTGGATCAGCAGGACCAGCCCTTTAATTGCCCTTGATCTTGACCTGGGTTGTAGCTGAGTTGGTAAGCCTGCCAGCTCTCCCACACTCACACCACTAGAGCAAGTTCTTCAGCCTCTTAGCTAGCTCACCCAATGTCACAACTGGCAGAGGGGCAGGATCATCTCTCAGATTCTCATGCCCTTGTGGTGGCTTCCCTCATGCTCACACTGAAGCCATCAGATATATCTCCACTATGCTGTCCAGTGGAGACAGACACAGGGGCCACTCTCACAAGTGCTGCATTCAGGGAGGAGCTTGTATAGCTTTCCTGTTCACATACACTTATCACTTTTGGACCAGCTCTCCTGACTACCACAGATGGTAAAGGGGAAGGGGAAAAGGGCATCACCCCCACACCCAAACCACCTCATGACAGAAGAGTGGTCTGACTAGTTCTCCTGTGCTCATCCCATTGGGTAAGCTTACTTGAGCCTCCTCCACCAGGGCCAGCCCTACTGTGCTGCCCAGGAATGGGAGTGAAGAATCTTTTCTACTGAGTGTTGCAGACAGTGTGAGGTGGGGTTAGTTCAACACAGACATGTACATGTTCCATCTACATGTTCCCAAGCATCTGCCCAGCCCCAGGACCTGCACGTGGTCTTTAATGGTAATATGAGCCACGGGCATCTACACAGATGAATGATGTTGCATAATCATGCTCCCAGATATGGCCATCAATAGCAGCTTAAGCCAGGACCTCACAAAGGCCACGGAGGATGGATTGCTTGCTGACAAGAGGCTATTCCTCTCCATTCCAGTTCTGCCTCTCTACTATGCTCAAACTGCCCTGCTTCTCTCTCTCCCATCTGTCCACCACATACTTGCATATTTCATGACTTCAACTTCGGGTTGACCACAAGGTTGGCAGGTCTCGTGTCTTCTGCTCAGATGTCTTCTGCTCGTGTGCTGCATTGAGTATTGGCAGAGAGACCTTTGGGTGTCCTCTGCCTTCCTGTGCTGTATGGCCTGACAACAGGTGTGCCTGTGTGTCCTCTGCCACCCCCCTCCCATCATTGCATGGTGTCCTCTCTTTGTTTCTACTTTTTATTTAGTAGTGAGTAGTTCAACTTCCATGGATTTATATACTTTCTGACATTACCATTGTTGAAATCCAGCTTTAACCAACAGCAATCAGGTAGGATACATAGTTATTTTCCCTTTATCTATCCAGATTTGCTTTGTGTCCTAATACATCGTTCATTTTGGAATAATTCCATGAACTGCTAAGAAAAAAATATTGGGTAAGTGATTTTTAAATATCGTTTTATTAATGACATTATTTAACTTCAGAGCATCTCTGTTTAGCTTTTGTGTGAATAACATGTTTATTTCCTAGAGTAAGAGTATGAGTTTACCCACTATCACTATGTGGGGGACAATATGTGCTATTAGTTGTAAAATGTTTCTTTTTTAACTTGAGTGTCTCTGTGCTTGGTGCATAAATAATAATTGTAACATCCTTTTGGTGGAATTTTCCTTGAATGATTATGTAGTGCCTTACCGTATCTCTTCTGATTAGTTTTTGCTATGAATTATATTTTGCCAGCCATTAAAATAGCTACACCTGTTTCATTCTTTCATTTTTTAAAAATCCTTATCTATATGTTTGGTTTGAAGCAATATATCTGTCCTAGATGGTAAGGTATGTTTCTGGAATTCAGAAAAATTTATACATTCTGTTTCCTAATCCATTATGTTAATCTCTCTTTTTTCTTGAGGAAATGAAACTTATTATTGAGTTATTGAACAGTGTTTATTAGTTTATTTTATTTTGTAGCTGTGGTATGTTTTCCCCATCTTTAGAATAAATCATTTGGAACTGTTTATTTGTAGTTTCCTTTGGAGCATAGTTAACCTCTCCTCAGACTAAAGTTTTCCTTCTAGTGCCTTCTGTAGAATTAGATTGGTGGATATAGTTTTTTATTTATTATTTATTTTAGCATGAAACATTTTTCTCTGTGAATTATGATAGGCATCTCTTTGTATTTGGAAATACTTTCTGCTATAATTTTGTTATAAATATTTTGGGCCATTTACTTGGGATTTTATTCTTTACAGTCCCAGATTTACTGTATATTTTGTGACTGGTTTTTCCTAGAATTAACATTTTCTTGAAATATGCTATGCATTTTGTCTATCTTGTCTTCAAGACATGAAATTCTTTCTGCCATTTTAGTGAGGCTAACTCTTGAGGTTTTTGTTTGATTTCTTGAGTTTTTAATTTGAGGTTTATTTCTTCTTGATATTTCTTTAACAATTGTATTTATTGGCCAAATTCTGTTTCTATGTCTTCAATGGTTTGGTTTGGTTTTTGTAATCATTTCATTCACTTTGGTGTGTGTTCCTATTGTCTTTTTAAATATCTTCTTTAATGTCTTTGAACATATTCATAAATGCTTTTTGGAAGTCTTTGGACTGGAACTGAATTACCCTTTTCAAGGACTTCTAATATACTTACTTCTAGGGGGCAGTATATTGTTTTATTTGTTCATGTTTGTATTTTTCTCTTGGATCTAGTAATCTATACCCTCTGGGTCATTTCTTAGTGTAGATATCTAATCTTACATCATTTCATCCTTCAGTTGCTGTTACCTCAATCTGGTAGCTATCCAACTATGGCAGTTGTGGACTATATGTTAGAAATTGGTTCTATATGTCAGTGGGGAGTCACTGTGGAATAGAGATGGGCTACAAAAACGGTCTGGGTCCTAACGGAGAGTAGTATCTTTGAAGTCCCTGGTATCTATCAGTTTTGTTTCCCACCCAAGAGAAGTAGATATGAGTCACTGGTAGAGTTTCCTTCTATGTATTAATGGGGAATTACAAAGGAACGGAGAGGAGCTAGAATTCATATCAGTTTGGACACATTATTTTATCTGCTCACCACTCTGTATAAGCATTCTTTTATTTAAAAGCAAATGAACAGATAAGTCTGAAGATTGTAAGTTATGCTGTTATAATAGAAAAACAAACCTGTAATGTGAATTGGAAATGTATTCATTTTAGAATATCACAAAGAAGGCAAGGACCTTAATCATTGCTGTTTAAGATATTCAGACTACAAGACTGGCTCTGTATGTGTTTAGAAGAAAGAAAAATGTGCTGGAGGTACTGGCCTGGGATATTCATTGTTTCAGGCTAAAGGTGACACAAAACTTCAGTTCTCAAATGACTAATGACAATCCATCATACAGACAGGCAACAAGGGCCTGGGGAAGCAGAACGTTTTTGGTAATCAACACTTCAACTTAGAGCTTTTACACTGTTGTCAGCTATGACTACACTTAAAGTCTATAAAGGAAGATCACAAAAGAATGGACATTTGAGGTCAACACTATATGCTTTAGTTTAGCAATACTTAGTACGTAATTTTACCAATTCTTTGGCAAATATGAATCAAAACACTGTTTTATTGTCTGCCTATTTTATTTGGTTCTCCTTCCTTTCAAAGTCTTTCATTCTTAGCAAGTACTTTGCACCCTAAACTCCTTTACACAAGTTGTTTCCTATGTACAATAGTCTGAAATTGATTTAGAATTTGTGAACAAAACTAATTTACTTTGTAAAGTATTTTTGTTTTAAACTACATGCACTGTCTAGCTCAATAAAATTTTTATTACTTTTGTAGGAGAAAGAAAATACCTATACCTTTAGTATATGTTTATGAAAGTGAAAACATCTTGTATTTTATTACTTTTTAGTTGAAAGTGTTACATTACAATTTATCTTAAAATTATGTTTATTATAATAAATTATTTAAAATGGAATGATGCTACAGCAAGTGTGAATACTAGCTAACAGAAAAATAATTTTATTCATATATTTTTGTAGTTTATGCATTCATATTTATGACAAATTGCACATCTTATACTCTGATATCAATATAATAGCCCCATTCATTCTCACAGCAAACAGAAAAAGGACTGCATTTCCCATTCATCTATTTAGATTTCATCTCTTAAGATTCATCCTTTTAGTTTCATCTTTTTAGTGGATATTGACTAATTCATTGGTTATATGAGATGTAGGACTGAGAGGTAATAGAAAGTGTCTAGGACAGTGGGGAAGAGATGCTCATTATTCCCATTCTCTTCTACTCATCCTGAATGTGAAAGCAGTGGTTGACATCTGGCCCTTAAAAGATGAAACAAACATCAGCATGTAGGAATCTCAAAAGGATCAGGCATACTTGATTAGGACAATCTACAGCACCACTTCAACCACTCTGTGCCTGAATTTGACCTAGTCTTGGGGAAAATAACTTTATCCTCTTCTAGTTTGAGTTCTTTCGACTTTATAGGTGTTTGCTTTCAACCTCGAATGTATGCTAACCGGTATCTTGCTTTGACATTTCGTCCCACCTGGTTGCATCCTTTATTGAGCAGGGGTGGGGGTGGGGTATAAGGAACTTTCGGGATAGCATATGAAATGTAAATAAAGAAAATAATAATAATAAAAATAAATAAATTAATTAATTAAAAAATAAATAAAAGAAAAAAAAAGAAAATGTAGAACCTTCAGGAAAGGGGCCTCGTTGGTAAAAGGCAGCTGCCCCTTTCTGTTCTTCTTGCTCTTGGACCACCATGATATGAACAGACTCCACAATGTGCCTTTTAACCATAAGCTGAGAAATTTCTCCATGCCTTCTCTGATCTGATGGACTGAAAGCATGAGTCAGGATAATCTTACACTACTGCCAGATATTGTTATCAAAAAATATCACAGTACCCAATGCTCAATCTAATCTAATACTTTATTTTTTGTGGTTTGTATGGAAGTATCATAATTCATGGAAAATGAATTGCCTCAATGATTGATACAGACATAACACAGAATAATGGTGTAAAATTTGGTCTTACAATTTAGCCACTGTGAATTCAATCCTGCTTGCAATATCTACTAAATTTCAGGTCTTAGAAAATCTATAATGACATCCAATTCCTCACACCTTCAGTCTGGAAATTTGTATTAGTCCTGAAAGCTGTTTCACAGCTTTGTTAGGTATGTTGAATACAGTAATATATGTCAATACTAAAATTTAAGCTTAGTGTATATTAAAAGCACATACTATAAATTGCTATTGATCCTATCATATATACTTAACTATGAACCACACTAAAAATAAATTATGGCATATTTTAGTGAAAGCAACAGATTAAAGCATTAGCCTATTGAATAAATGTGTGGAAATAGTCTATTTAGAACAAAACTTTTAAACAAGATTGAGACATAATTCATGTGCATAAAATAACACAATTTATAGTTCATTTATCATTTTAATGTGATATAATATACGTATGTAAGAAAGTTACTCTATCTGTTTTTTAGAATCCCACCTTTTTACTCTTAGTTTTTTTTCTTTTTTTTTTAATTAGATATTTTTCTTTATTAAAATTTCAAATGTTATCCCAAACACATGGTGGGACTCCTGGCTCTAGCTGCATATGAAGTAGAGGACGGCCTAGTTGCTCATCAATGGGAGAAGAGGCCCTTGGTCCTGTGAAGGTTCTATCTTCTTTACTAGTCAAAGAAATAGTGTCCCTGATATAGCTTATGACTCCACTGTAAATTCAAATGCCTCTAAGTCTTTCTAATACATCTCCTTATTAAAGTGTATGAGTATATACAATCAAATTTCAGTTATTCTATTCTTTAACTGTGACTAAAGTTTTAAGTGCTCACATCTGTTTCCTGAATGCTTAATTTCTTAGCTTCCATTCTCTGTGGGAAATACAAAATTATGTTCACACTGTAGACTGGTAAAAATAAAAATGTAACAGTTTGCAATCCCACCAGCAATGGAGGAGTATTCCTCTTTCTCCACATCCTCTCCAACATGTGTTGTCACCACACTGGAAATCAATCTGGAGGTTCCTCAGAAAATTGGAAATAGATATACCTGAAGACCCAGCTATACCACTCTTGAGAACATACCCAAAAGATGCTCCACCATGCCACAGGGGCACGTGTTCCACGATGTTCATAAAGGCCTTGCCAGAAGCTGGAAACAATCTAGATGTCCTATCGCAGAAGAATGGATACAGAAAATGTGGTTCATTTACGCAATGGGATACTACTCAGCTATTAAGAATGAAGACATCCTCAGTTTTGCAGGCAAATGGATGGAACTAGAAAATATCATCCTGAGTCAAGTAGTTCAGACCGCAAAGGACATTCATGATATGTACTCATTCATAAGTGGATATTAGCCAAAAAAAATGTACAGAATACCCAAGATACAATCCACAGAACTCAAAAATATTACCAAGCTGAAGTGCCCAAGTAAGGACACCTCCGTCCACTTGGGAGAGAGAAGAAAGCAATCACAAGTGGGGAAGGTGGGAGAAAGAGAGAGAACTGGGAGGGAAAATGAACAGGGAGGGTTGGGGGCAGCAGAGAGCGGACCTGGTCTGTTATTGGGTGAGGGAAAGGGGCTGAAGGCCAGCAGAAAGATTGGAAACAGGCAACCTTGGGAAGTAGGACATTGGAGGGCCCCTCCAAAATGCACCAGAGACATGGGAGCTGAGAGACTCTCAGGACTTAAAGGGAGGAATCTTAGATGAAATGTCCTACAGTAGGGCAAGGGAACTTAAAGACCCCACCTCCAGCATGAAGACAAGGCATCAAGTGAGGGATGATGTTGCTATCCCAAAATCACATCTCTGACCCATAATTGTTCCTGTCTGAAAGAATTACAGGGATGGAAATGGAGAGGAGACTGAGGAAAAGAAGGTCCAGCGACAGGCCCAAAGTGGGATCTAGCTCAAGGGGAGGTCCCAAGACTTTACACTATTACTGAGGCTATGGAGCGCTCAAAAAAAGGGACCTATCGTGACTACCCTCCAAAAGACCCAACAAGCAGCTGAAAGAGTCAGATGCAGATTGTACTCACCCAATGGACAGAAGCAGCTGACTCCTGTTGTTGAAGGGAAGGCTGAAAGAAGCTAAGGAGGAGGGTGATCCTGTATGAGGACCAGTCTCAGTTAATCTGGAACCCCGAGATCTCTCAAACACTGAACCACCAAATAGATAGCATACACCAACTGATATGAGGCCCTCAACACACATACAGTAGAGGACTTCCGGGTCTGTGTTCATTCAGAGATGATGCACCTAGCCCTCAAGAGACTGGAGGCCCCAGGGAGTTTAGAGGTCAGGTGGGGTGGTGGAGGGGACATCCACGTGGAGAATGGGTTGGGTGGGGAGGAAGTGTGGGATGTGGAACACTTTGAGGGTGGATGGGAGGAGTGGAGAATAGAATATGCAGTGCAAAAAATAAATTAATTTAAAAAAATAAAAATAAATAAATTGAAAAAAAACACAAAAAATAGAAATGCCCAATTTTCCTTAGCTACAATAGCCCCTGTATTTTATCACCCTCCTTTAAAATTTGACATGAACTCAACTTTTATATAATATTATTAAATATTTTATCCATGAAAGATTTTGGAATATTACAAGACTAAACTTCTCTTGAATCACAGGCAAGGTGACTGCAGCTTGTTTTCTTCAATTTTATACAATTCACACTGCATGTAGAGGCATAAATTCTAGCAATTAAACACACATGATTTTCCTTAAGTCACACCAGACTTTGAATGTTGTAATTATAAGTAATAATAAATAACAAACTGGACTTAAAGATGAGATATTTAAATTAATTAATTTACTACATGATCTTCAAAATCTAGAAGTTGTACATTCCCCCCAAAAACCTGAGACTTGTGGATTATAAAAATTTAGTCTATTAAACTGAGAATTTTGGCAATATCAAAATAAAAAAATCAATTGGATATCTTCTATAATTGTACGTTTTGAACAATTTGAATGAAATACTTTATTTGTTTTTTTTATTTTTATTAAAAAACTTAATAAAAGTGTTCCACAAAATTTTGACTTTCTCAACTTTTTTCCACTAATTTATTTATTTATTCACTTTCCATCCTGATTCAACTTATATCCCTCCCTCATCCACTCCCAGTTCTACCCTTCCATCCTTCTTTCCCCTATTGAGTTCTTACTTTCTCTTATGCAAAGGAGAGATGTCCCCTGACCCTGGTACCATCCCACCCTGGCACATGAAGTCTCCTCAGCACTAAGCAAGTGCTCTCCCTCTGAGATCAGACAAGACAGGCCTGCTAGGGAAATGGATCTAAGGGCAGGTAACAGAGTCAGAGACAGTTCCTGTTCCCGTTCTTAGGGGACCCACATGAACTCCTATGTAAGCAGCCTAGGTCCAGCCTCTGAAGGTTCTTTGGTTGGTGGATCATTCTTTGTGAGTCCCCATGGTCCCAGTTTAAATGGGAGGTCATCTTGTCATGTCGTTGACCCTGTCAGCTCCCTCAATCTTAAGGATATTCAACATCCTTAGGCACTTGGAAAATACAACTTAAAATGACAATAAACTCCCATCTTATACCCATCAGAATGACTAGGAAGAAAAACTCAAGTGACAGCTCATGCTTCTGAGGATATGGAACATGAGGAAACTCCTCCATTGCTGGTGGGAGTGCAAACTTGTACAACCACTTTGGAAATGAATCTGGGCAGTTTCTTAGAAAATTAGATATAGTTCTACCTCAAGACCCAGCTAAATGGAGTACTTTAAATATAACATTTCAAACTCAATGAATCAGTCTCTGTGTGTAGCAAGGAGGTGCTAATTTTAACACTTCACTAACACATAATTTATTTGTAAGTGAATTGCCATAAGTTCAGTTTCACGAACAGAAATGATGCCCATTGAATTATGAAGATCTACCGTGTTCTAGACTTTGATCACATTATTAGATATATAAGCAATTGAGAGGGCTTCTATCAAAAATATCAATATTTAATTTAGAACATATAGAATACTTCTATAGCAATATATTGTTCATAAGGATAATAATACATATTTTGAAACATACATATTTTGTTAAGACACACACATATAAAAATCTATATAAATGTATCAATTTTTCTCAAAAATACAATTGTATTTCCTGGAGTCATTCATAAATATATAAAAGCAATGATTTTCTTAGAATGGGTTTATTTTCTTAGTAACTCATTGTGACCACGAGGATAATTTTAGCACAATCGTTGGATATCAGTTTATCTACCTTTCTGTAAAAGCAACAATTTCCTTAGTCTAATATCTTTCACTAATTTGTTATAAGTTTCTTAGTGTGTTATAGTGGAATTGGAGCTCTTAATTTTTGAATTTCAGAATATTTTGCCCAGGAATTCCAATAAACTTCCTCAGAACTTGTTGAAAACAGAGCTGTGTGAGAACACTAGCATGCAACTTAGCTCAGTTTTGTACCATTGTTGGTATTATATGGATTCCTTTAATAACAGGAGAATAGAGATATTTTAATTATTCATTACTTTTGCCTTATTGAATCATTTCTTTCATTCTTGCATTACGAATGTGGTAAAGTTCTTTTGACATAATTATGAGTTAAGCAATCCAGAATCCACCTTTAGGTGATAAATGACTGGAAATTTATCTCTTCTCAGAGGCCTTGGATAGATTCTCAGTAATAAAGGAGATCTAGTTTTGTTTGTTTGTTCGTTTCCATCTTTTCCTTTGAGACTTTGTTTATGTATTTCTCACTAGAATGTTATTGGAACTTATCCAGTCTGTGACATCAATAAAAAAAAAAAAAAAAAAAAAAAACAGAATTAAATATTTAGTAGATATGAGCCCTGGTATGTTGTTATCTGTTACTCAAGGTCATTTTTACCAGAAATGTTCCTATGTTTGCTACCCTTGATCTTTTATGTTTTCAATACAGTTTTAATAAATGGAATTTCTAATTTACACGAATATTCTGCTGTTTTTTATTTGCCAAAGAATATATGCATCAGAAAAATATTCTTATTAACAGTGTGACTATTAATATAGTCAATATCCTTTTATTTAGTACTTGTAAAACTATTTCATATTTAGAAATGTCTAGTATTTCATGGTTTTAATATTCTATTTTTAATAATTTCTATTCCTGTTAAAAATTTTTAATATTTCGACTATTACAACTATATCTGTCATCTTAATTGTTTCTCATTTTATAACACCACACATAGCAATAAAACTTGCTTTGAATCTATTAACATGAATTTAATGACTTATGTCATGTTCCTAAAATTCTCAGGCATTTAAACAGATATCCCCAGTTGGTGGAGTGAGTGTGGTTCTTGGGACCAGCTTTGAGTTGAAAATCCTAAAGCCATTCCATTTTCTTCTACTCTGTACAATGCAGTACAAAACGTGAGCTCTCATCATTGTTACCATGCCTCTGCTCTATGATCATGGACACTTATCTCTCTGGAGTCACAGTCAAACTAAGCTTTCTCATCTTTATGTTGACATTATTTATGGTATTTTTATCAACACAACTGAAATCTTACTAAAAAGGCTTATTCTTTCAACTAGTTTGCATATAGGTCATGTTCCATTTTCAGGGAAATAATATAATCTTGCATATTTGAGGGTATTTTACGTCTTTCCTCCTAGTTAAAATTTTTGTATAAATCTTTTCTGCCTCGTATTCTACCATGTAGTAGAGATATGATAGAAAATATATTGCCATATTATAGATGAGTTCATTATCATTAACAAAAATTTGAATGGAATATAGACTAGAGGAAAGTATTTATTCTTGTCTTGAACTTGAACTATAAAGAAACATTTAATTTTCATCATATTTCATATTATATATCACATATTCAAAATATGTGACAGAATTTCATATCGACTTTTAAAATATATTCTTTATTATAGATTACATTTCTTTCCTTAGGTAGATTGACTGTGTATGTGTCTGTGTGTTTGTGTATATATATATATGGTTATGTTAGAAATTTCATGTTTGTTTGATATATTGAGATGATTTATAATTTTATTACTTAAGTGCAATAATAAAATAAGTTATCAAAATTAAATCATTTTATTAGTAAAACTAAAAGAAAAAATATGCTTTATATTCTGCAAAAATCTAAATACTGCTACTCCTACTAATATTATCAAAATAAAATGTATTTTTATAATATTTCTTTAAGAACTCAAATTTTATACTAGTAAGTGATATTGTTCTGGTATCTTCTATATATGCAAACTACAATGTCTTTTCTAGATTTTGACAATGTATCTACTTCCCAGTGTCTGTTTTATAATTTCAGGTATTTTATCAATATATATTATTAATCATATATGAAAGCCATTCCTAAGAGATGTTTTCAAAATAAAGTAACTATTTATAATACTCCTATGAGGTTTTTTTTTTTTTGCCAAATATCTGATTGTCCTTATATACATTTAACTCTTAACAGAAAGCATTTTCTTTTAATTAAGGATTCTTTTTTTTATAAAACTCTAAAAAAATGAAAATACCTTTATTCCAATCTCAATCCTTGGCAGCCTTTTTCTGGTATAGGTTTGTGATTGAAAGATTTTGTGTGTTTTGTTTCTTTTCCATTTCAGCCAAATTTGAAACTGTTTTCTCTCCTTCTAGATTAATGAGGACAATCAGGTTTTTCATTTTGTTATATTTTAGTATTATTCCAAAGAAGCCTCTTTCTTTTGGGTTCTTTGTTTTTGTATACATTTTGTCTATTAATGACTAGAAAATTAGAAAATGATATGACATTTTGAATGTTTAAATGCAACAAAATTTAATAAAAATCAACTCACTGTAATGCAATTATTATTTGGTGTGATGAGAGACACTCGTCTGTAGTGTGTTGGCACTCTCAATGTCTCCTAAGTGTGTGCCTTGAATTGGAGCATGTTCCTTCCCATAAGCAACGTGTTGAAAGTACTGGGCTTATTGCACTTCTCGGATTATCTTTTCCTGTTTGGGATTTCATCTATATTTCTTTGTTCTGTTTAAAATATGTGCCTATTAGAGTACAAGCCCAACAACTATACCCACTTGTGGCAGGGAGGAGCAAGGTATTTAAGCCTCATTGTAACAGCAATACATATGATAAAAGCAATCTTTGATAAAAATGATGCATACTTGTAGCACAAAACCTACAACTATATCCATTCATTTTTACTGAAATGATTAATATAATACAATATAATAAATATCATATAATGCTAAAGTAAAAGCCCAAGAATCAGAGATCCACTTATGTGTACACTCAGGATTCCCATAAAAACAATAAACTGGAAGCCATAATATATACACAGAGGACCTGGTGCTGATCCTTGCAGGTCCTGTGCTTGCTGCTTCTGTGAGGTCATATGAACTTTCAGAATATCGACTTAGAAGACCTTGTGTCCTTGGTGCCCTTCATACCCTCTGGAACTTTCATCCTTTTGATCCACGGGTTTCCCTGAGACCTGGGGAAGGGATTTGATAGGCACATTCCATTTAGCAATGAGTGTTCCGAAGTCTCTCAATCTCTGCATAACATCTGGATGTCATTCTCCAGATCTGTTTCTGTCTCCTGCAGGAAGAAGCTTCTGATGATGGCTGATCAAGTTTCTGATCATGGATATAGAAAAACAGCATTAGGATCTATTTTATTGCTTCTATATTTTATAATTTTTTATTTTATTTTATTGTTTTTTTGTTTGGGGGTTTCTTATTTATTTTATTTTATTTTATTTTTACTTTTTAGATCAGTCTTATTTGATCTTATCCTAGGTCCTTGAGCTATTTAGTCTCTGGATCTTGTTCACCCATGCAGCGTGTAAGTTTTCTAATGAGAAACTCAAAGCAAATAGACTCTTGTAGAAGGGGAGTTGGAGAGAACCTGGGAGGGATAGAGGGAAGGGAAACCAAAATCTTGATATATTATGTGAGAAAAAAATATATTTTCAATAAGAGGAAAAATCACTTAAAATATTTTTATTATGTTTTAAGTGAGGTTATAGTTTTGTTTGTCCACATTCATAGATGTCTTCAACTACACTCAACTAAAGCCAAACAGGGCATGCATAGGAGAGTGTCAACATACCTGCATTTCATAAAAACTGAAGAAATAAAATCAGCTCACTTAATGGCTGATTAACAATGATAAAATAAAAATAATTATCATTTAAATTATTTTATGATAATGTTAGTATATGGGTTTTATTGGGGTATTTTCTATTCACAAATAAAAATAAAACTGAAAGAATATATATAGGTTTACTGTTGTCTGTAAAGACAGAACCAAGACTTAAACAGTCTTTGTTTAATAAAACAAAAACAAAAACAAAAACAAAAATCCACAAACACAATTAAGGCTACTTCAGTTAAGCAAAGCCAGTCTCTAAAAGAAAATGTTGTAATATTAATGTAGCTTTCTTGCCAAGTTTATTTTTTCAGACTGTGTAAAGAGAGACACATTTTAAATGTAATATTGATATGCCTGAGAGTAAACAAGTAAAGAGATTAAATCTGGCAACAATGTTGCATAGTGTACAGCTGGTGGAGAAGCGAACAGATCAGGAAACAGCTGCCTTCACCTTACTCCCAACAGCACTCAGAGCTTTAACTTTTCTAACTTTTCCTATTTTCTACTCAATACCTCTTACATTCTTTAAATAAATCCTGTATAATATATTTTTTCATTTTTGTGGTATGACATTGTGTTTGCAAATGTGTGCTTTAAATAGCTCATAATCTTTAGAGCATTATTTACACCATTTTAAACATATTCTTGCAGATAGAAGATAAAAATGATTGATACAATCAGTGTTAGTGTTTGAATATGCTTGACCCAGAGCATGACACTGTTAGAAGGTGTGGCCTTTTTGGAATAGATGTGTCACTGTAGGCTTGGGTTTTAATACCCTCATCCTAGTTGCCTGAAAGCTATTCCTATTTGCCTTCAGCTCCTCCCATACCATGTCTGCCTGGATCCTGCCATCTTCCCACCTTGATGAGAATGGACTAAACTTCTGAACCTGTAAGCCAGCTTCAATGAAATCTTGTCTTTTTAAGAGTTGCCTTGGTCATGGTGTCTGTTCACAGCAGTTAAACCCTAACTAAGACAAGGTCCCCAATGAAGAAGCTAGAGAAAGTACCCAGGGGACTGAAGGGGTCTGAAGCCCCATAGGAGGAACATCAATATGAACTAACCAGTACACACAGAGCTCCTTGGAGCTATACCACCAATCAAAGAAAACACTTGTGGCTCTAACTATATATGTAGCAAAGGATGGCCTTGTTGGTCATCAATGGGAGGAGAGGCCCTTGGTCCTGTGAAGGCCCTATGCTCCAGTATAGGGGAACACCAGGATGAGGAATGGGAGTGGGTGGGTTGGGGAGTGAGGGAGGGAAGGGATAGGGGATTTTCAGAGGGGAAACTATGAAAGGCGATAACATTTGAAATGTAAATAAAGAAAATATATAATAAAAAATGAAAAATAAAAAAAGAGTTGCCTTGGTCATTGTGTCTGTTCACAGCAGTTAAACCCTAAGACAATTAGTATACAAATATGCTAATTGTATTAGATCACTTTTAGTTTAAAGAGACAAAAGTACTTTTCTCGTTTTATACAACAACATGGCCAAAGAAATCAGTAAAGGGGCTTGGGAATTGCAGGCTGGTCTCCAGTCTAGCTGTGGTCTGAACCCCGATGGTCATAATTAACCCTCATGACATAGTAGGCGTTCCTTCATGCTCCTGGAACTCTGGCCCCTGCCTAAGGTACCATCTCCCACAGCCCCCACAAGAGAAGCATGGTCAGTAGTCACATAAGCAATGGCCCAAGCTTCTGACCTTCAGGCTAAACTCCTCCCCTGTTACCTAGCAACAGTGAAGACCATAAAAAGAGTGTTCAGCCCCACCAAGCTCTCTTACTCTCACTCCTTTTTTCCTCTACTTCTCACACTTCTCTCTCTTCTTTCCTCTCTCTTTGTCTTCTCTCCTCTGTCCTTTCTCTGTCTCTGTCTCTCTGTCTCTGTCTCTGTCTCTGTCTCTGTCTTTGTCTTTCTCTCTCTTCCCCCTTCTCTCTTTCTCCCTGCATTTCTATAATAAAGCTCTTAATCCATAGAGTCTCTGCTCTGCTCCATCAAGGCCCCGCTGTGCACTCTGCTCATTGTTGGGAACTTCTTCCCTATCCCCTCTGCCCAGCAACCCTGGCAACCCTGGAGTGATAACAAGGTAGCTCCAGGGGCTACCTGTTGGGCTGTTGGGGCTGCCCCTTCTCCACCCCCTGCCGCTGGGTCAGAGGCAATCCCCACCCTGGGCTGAGTGGAAAGCACCTGGCAGTCTCCCCAAGCCTGACTGACCAGAGAATAGAGAAACTCTGGGGGTGGGCGTGGGCATATTTCTCCTATACCACTTCTCCCGGGGCCCCCCTTTTATTTTGTTCCCAATAGGGTTTGAACACTAAGTCATCAACATTTATCTTTCTTTTTCATGTCTGAAAAGATGAAGATGGCATTCTAACTTTTACTAGACAGTTAAGAAAATTGAACAAAACCATGATCTTATTTTTGCTCCTCAAGGACATATGGCTAGTCAACTGTAGCCAACACTATAATTTTCCTTGCTAATATCTGTATTAAATCACAGGTATTTTGTGCACTTTGCATAATTTAACACATAAGTGCTAATCTTACATTTTATATAATACATGTAAATTATGAAAACTAAAACTTAAAGATGAAAAGCTTGACTCATCCCACATTACTATCAGAAATAAAGTTGAGATTTTTAATAAAAGTATAAATTGTCCCCATTCTTTCTATTTTCTGCGTTATCCATATTAATACTGAAAGTTAAAGTATTTCACCAGTTATAAGGGACGTGCTAGAGAGATCTGCCTACCTATAATGAGAAAGTTGCTAGTGAATAGGCTATGTTAAAAAAAAGAAGGAAGGAAAGAAGGAAAGAAAGAAAGATAGAAAGAAAGAAAGATCAAAGAAATCCAATGTTACTACTTTCACGTTAAAATGTTATCAGGATAATGAAGTGTGGATAAATATAGCCCTCTTGATATAATTTGGTCAATGTTCTCTAGAAGTACAAAACCTGTAGAATGAATTTCTCTCTCTCTCTCTCTCTCTCTCTCTATATATATATATATATATATATATATAGATATATAGATAGATAGATAGATATAGATATAGATATAGATATATATATAGGTGCATATATATATATATATATATGTACCCAACATAGACATATACATATATACATATATATATGTACCCAACATAGGTGCATATATATATATATATGCACCTATGTTGGGTACAGCACCCAGTGAGAGACTATATATGTATACCCAGTAACCCCAGTGCTCCTTGGTACTAAACCACCAATCAAAGAAAACATATGGAGCGACTCATGGCTCCATGCAGCAGAGAATGGCCTAGTTGGTCATCAATGGGAGGAAAGGCCCTTGGTCCTGTGAAGGTTCCATGTCCCAGTATAGGGGAATGCCAGGATCAGGAAGGGGAGTGGGCAGGTTGGTAAGCAGGGGGAGGGGGAGGGGATAGGGAATTTTCGGAGGAGAAACTAGGAAAGGGGATAAAATTTGAAATGTAAGTAAAGAAAATATCTAATAAAAAAAGAAAAAAATGTTGAAATGTTTGTTAGTCACTGAGTATTCATCCAATGCTAATGCTAATAATTTATTGCTTTTACAGTGGACATATTAGCCAGATCAGTTTCTGGAAAGTGCATCCAATAAATGTAATACACTAGGTATGCTTCTCAGTAACATACCAATATTGAGGTATTAATGTCCATGCATGAAGAAGCTACAGCACACAGAAAGAACTGCAAAATTTTACTTGGCAAATGGAAGTTTAATTAACATATTCACCTGCCCTGCAGTATTACTTTTTGCACACATGGAAGAAAATATTTGGAGGAGTAAAAGAGAGCCATTTTATGAAAACTCACAACAGCATTTGAAATCACAAATATTTTTGGTTTTAAGGCAGAATTTCACATGGCCAAGATTGCTTCCAACTCATTAAGTAGTCAAGGATGATTTTGAACTTCAGATCCTCCTGCTTCTACCTCTTGAGTACTGGGATTACAAATGTGCTCTGCCAACTGCATTTTATGGTCTACTAGAAATTAAACCCGTGATTTCATACAATCATTCTAAAAATGAGCTATGTTCCAGCCCTGAATTTACACACTTTAAGGATCATTTCCATACCTTTGTGCCCTGACCCTTGAATTTACACACTTTAAGAATCATTCCTGTACCTTTGCGCCCTGAGCCCTGAATTTACACACTTTAAGAATCATTCCCATACCTTTGTGCCCTGGTGTTCACCACTTACTCCCCTTATTCCATTGCCTACTTCCCAATGGGGTTCATATTGCCAATGAATAAGAATTTTTTCCAGTAATACCAAATTTTCCTTCAGTAATGTTTTTCAGCAGTGTGCCAAGTAAAAGCACTTAATTTACATCTAACTTTTGAGAAAGTTTTAATATATATAGGTCAAAAGAGAAGAATTACAGTCTTTGGTTTGAACTTAACACAGCTTTTCCAATGGAGTCAACGTGGTCTTCCCTAGAAAGTGAACATGGCTTTTCACATTATTCTGAAAAACAAATCCTTTCTTTCTGTTTTTCCCTATGTTTTGGAGCATAAAATTCCTAAAAAATACCCTGACTTAGTGTTGTAATCATTGGATAGTTTGTAATTTATGCAACCATTCATATTAAGGGACATAATTGCTGAAAATTCATTTACTTAAAAAAATAGTTACAAGAGATAAAAAGTTCTGTTTTAGCAAAGAAAAATTGGTATGTCCACTATAAATGATTATAATGATATAAAAATTAGCATGTGGGAGTTTTTAATGGATAACAGGCAGTGTAATAAGCATTAATGATATAAACATCATCATCAGTTTTACACAACAGGCAAATTACTGATTGTGAAACAGAAAAATGAAATTCAGTGCCAGAATTCTCCCGTGTGTGTGTGTGTGTGTGTGTGTGTGTGTGTGTGTGTGTGTGTACCAGATCTGCTCTATAGTTTAAAGTGAATCTCTCACAATCTTTAGAATGAATCAAAATTCAGTCAAACTAATGAAGCCTGAGATACAAACCAAAGAGCAATCTTCCACAAGCTCAAACGAAACAGTTCAGTAGGTAAACTGTCTTCTGGACACCAGATTTAAACTTAGTCAGCAGAAATATCAAACTAATAGGCTTTAGAATATATTATTAAAAATGTTTATTGTCCTCTCAAAATTAATAAAATTAAAAAGAAATTATACTCATGTTTCATAACAAAGAAAAATTTCATTGAAACTATTTTAATAAAGGATGAAGTAATAGAAACTTACTTTCTCTGAAAATACTTCTAGTCACCATTTCAAAATATTTATTCAAATATTTATTTTAAACATATTATAAAACAATATCATATATAAAAATTTTAATAAATAAGATTACCAAAGAATGTACATTTCAGGAGAAATATAAGGTACATTAAGTATTAAGACTGTACAAAAAGGTTCTAGAGAGATGCTGTAGCAGGGAAAACTGCACACTGCTTTTGTAAAGGATCAGCAATCATTTCCCAGAACCTACATTGGGCAGTTTACAACCTTCTGTGGCTCCAGTTTCAGAAGTTCCAATGCCCTCTCTGGCCTTGCGATTTTACATGGTGTACATAATTTCATTAAGACATTGAAACAGACACCTAAAGGAAATAAAGGAAAAAGAAGGAAAGAAAGATTAAGAATATTAAATATTAATAGTGTATTTGCAATCTATGAGTCAGCAAAAATTTTGTTACGTATCCTATATCTCATTTTCCTAATGCTAATCCCAAATACTACCAAATAAATGATCTTAAAACTAGTAATGTAAGAGAAATTCAAATTATATAAGCAGAAATCATTTCTTAAATGAAGACTATCAGAAATAATGGAGGGACAATTAATTATAATAGAAAATATTTACTTACACTTGTAATTTTCTTAAATAAAAATCATTTAGTTTCATCAAAATAATAATCCAATAATCTGTGCTTTAAATATACACTGAAGTTAAAAATATCACATATCAAGGATATGGGACATTAAAATAGAATTATAGAATTGTACAGTTAAAATGCTTTTGATGTTTTTGAAGTGAAATGTAATAACAGAAAGTAAATTTTGGAAGTAGTGCAAATAGAGAAGAAGGTCAACTACCATGTGTAAAGCAAAAACATTTAAAATAAAGAATTAAAAGTAAGACTTCTTATTAGATTGAACGTCCGCCTGAGAAGAGGGACCTTATTCCTTTTACTATAAAGTTAGCCAAGAATCCAAGTTCCCAGATCCCAGAATAATCCTATTACTATACTTTTGCTAATAGATATAGTATCAAAATGCCTTCGAAATTCATATCTCTCCATCTGTAGTTAAATGTAGCTCTCAGACCTCATCAGAGCAGTTTCTCTATGCAGCATACAGTGGTAAATGCAAAACTCACAAATTGATCAAAGTATCTGGACTGAGGCTGAGCGATGCTCAGTCACAAATGAGACATCTATGTTACATCTCTACAGAAAACACAAGGATCATTGTGGAAGATGGGACAGAGTACTTAAGAGCAAGAATGGAGTGAAACATTGTCTTTGGGACATGACAGGAGAGAGACATTCAGAAACTCACAAAAGCTTTGACTGCCCGCCCAGGACAAAGGCTATAAACATAAACACTAGTGTGGAAAGAGAAGATAGGGATAAGTGAAGAGGTTTTATCAATTGATGGGTTCTAAAGAAGAAGTCAGTTTTATTTAAAGATGTGGCTCCTGGTAGACAAATCATCTACCAGAGAACACCTCCCCCACACTCAGGAGGACATGGACAGGCTTAATTGGAGTTACTGGGTTATTAAAGTAAAAGAGAAAGAAAAGTTAAAAAGAGGGCAAGAGCTTGTGAGATGGTATTTGGAAAGTGTTAAAGAAAAGAGTTGGGTTTGACTATAGTCAAAAGGCATTGATTACAATTTTCAAAGAATTAATAAAAGGTTTTTTAGTATTTAATTTATCTATTTACATTATCCCCCTTCCCGGTTTCCCCTCCGCAAACCTCCTATCCCACTCCACCTCCTCCATGCTTGCTTTTATTGGATATTTTATTTATTTACATTACAAATGTTATCCTGTTCCCAGTTTCCCCTTGCAGAATCCCCCTATCCTATTCCCCACCCCTTGATACTATGATGGTCCTCCCCTACCCACCCACACACTCCCACCTCACTGCCCTAGCATTTCCTCCACTGGGTCTTCAAGCCTTCATAGGACCAAGGACCTCTCCTCCTGTTGGTGCCAGACAATGCCATGCTCTGCTTACAAATGCGACTGGAGCCATGGGTACCTTCATCTGTATTCTGTGGTTGGTGGTTCAGTCCTGTAAACTCTGAGGAATCTGGTTGGTTGATATCTTTGTGAACCTTTCAACTCCTTCAGTCCTTCCCCTAACTGCAAGCATCCGCACCTGTATCAGTCAGGTTCTAGAAGAGCCTTTCAGGACACAGCTATACCAGACTCCTGTCAACAAGCACTTCTTGGCATCAGCAATAGTGACTGGGTTTGGTGGCTGCCTATGGGATGGATTCCCCAAGGTGGGGCAGTCTCTGAATGGCCTTTCCTTCAGTCTCTGCTCCACTCCTTTTCCCTGTATTTACTTTAGACAGGAGAAATTCTGGGTTAAAAATGTTTGAGAAAGGTAGGTGGCCAGATCCCTCCACCAAGGGCCAGGACTAACCTCTCCATAGGGTCTCTATAGGTTCTCTTTCCCCACTGTTTGGTATTTCAGCTAATTTCATCCCCACTATGTCCTGGGAGCCTCTTGCTTTCCTGGCATCTGGAATTTCTGTTGGTTTCCCCTGTTCCCCATTGCCCATTGCTACACACCTCTGTTCAATTTCATGACCCTCTGTACATCTCCCCCTCCCTGTTTCTTCGCACTCCTGATCCCCCTTCTAAGACGGACTGAAGCATCCACACTTTGGTTTTCCTTCTTCTTGAGCTCCATATGGTCTGTGGGTTGTAAAATGAGCATTGTGAGTTTGTGACCTAATATCCACTTATCAGTGAGTACATAACATGTGTGTTCTTTTGTGACTGAGTTACCACACTCAGGATGATATTTTCAAGTTCCACCCATTTACCTATTAATTTCACAAAGTCATTCTTTTTAATAGCTGAGTAGTACTCCCTTGAGTAAATGTACCACAATTTCTGTATCAATTCCTCTGTTGAGGGACATTTGGATGATTCCATCTTCTGGCTCTTATAAATAAAGTTGCTATACATATAGTGCAGCATGTGTCCTTATTATATGTTGGAGCATATTTTGGGTATATGCCCAGGAGTGGTATAGCTGGGTCCTCAAATTGTACTATGTCCAATTTTCTGAGGAACCACCAGACTGATTTCCAGAGTGGTTGTACCAGCTTGCAATCCTACCAGCAATGGAGGAGTGTTCCTCTTTCTCCACAGCCTCACCAGCATCTGCTGTCACCTGAGTTTTTGATCTTAGCCATTCTGACTGGTGTGCGGTGGAATCTTAGGGTCGTTTTGATTTATATTTCTCTGATGAATAAGGATATTGAACATTTCTTTAGGTGCTTCTCAGCCATTCGGTATTCCTCAGTTGATAATTCTTTATCTCTGTAACCCATTTTTTAACAGGGTTATTTGGTTCTCTGGAGTCTAACTTCTTGAGTTCTCTGAATATTTGGGGTATTAGCCTTCTATCAGATGTGGTGTTGGTAATGATCTTTTCCCAAGATGTAATGAAAGACCTTTCCACTCCAAACCTGAGATGACGTCGCTCACCCAGGAATCACGAGTAATGACCGTCTTGATGCAAACACACGAGGCAGGTACCTCACGCAGGAGGTAGAGGCATCCGCCCTGAGACTCAAAGGCTTGGGGTTTCTATACATAAGAGACAGGAGTAGGGACATAGTTGCCACACAATGGGTTAGTACATGCAGGTCAGGGTAATCAGTAATTTTAAGAGTCTGGTGCTTATCTAAGGCATTTGGCTAGTGTTTGGCCCAAGTCAGGAGGGGAGCGGAAGAGACAGGGAGGCACTGGCCCAGGTGACCCATAATTCAGCAGAGATAGCTGGGACATCCTTGCATTCCTCTTTTATCTTTATGGCCAGCCATTTCCTGGGGCTTAACAACCCGAAGCCTTTGTTCAGGCCTGTTCTGCTTTTCTGAGGCCTGGGGTTCTTTTTCATTAAAAATATGAGCCACCGTTTTCATGGATTTTGAAACTTAATTCTTTCAGCTGGCTGCCATTTTTGTCCTATTGACAGTGTCCTTTGCCTTACGGAAGCTTTTCTTTCTTTCTTTCTTTCTTTCTTTCTTTCTTTCTTTCTTTCTTTCTTTCTTTCTTTCTTTCTTTCTTTCTTTCTTTCAGATTTATTTATGTATATGAGAATCTTATCAGTGACACACCAGAAGAGGGCATCATATCCAATTACAGCTGGTTGTGAGTCACCATGTGGTTGCTGGTAATGGAACTCATGACCTCTGGAAGCACAGACAATGCTCTTAACCACTGAGTAATCTCTCCAGCCCTACAAACGCTTTTCAGTTTTATGAGATCCCATTTTTCTATAGTTGATCTTAGAACCTAGGCCACTGGTGTTCTGTTCAGGAAATTTTCCCCTGAGCAGATGTATTGGAAGTTCTTTCCCATTTTCTCTTCAATTAGATTCACCATATCTTGTTTTATGTGGACATCCGTGATCTACTTGGACTTGAACTTTGTACAAGGGGATAAGAATGGGTCAATTTGCATTCTTCTACATGCCAACTACCACTTGAGCCAGCAGCATTTGTTAAATATGCTGTCTTTTTTCCACTGGATGGTTTTAGCTTCTTTATTAAAGATTAAGTGGCCATAGATGTGTGGGTTCATTTCTGGGTCTTTAATTCAGTTCCATTGATCTACCTTTCTGTCTCTGGGTCAATACCATGCAGTTTTTATCACTATTGGTATAGAGTAGAGCTTGAGGTCAAGGATGGTGATTCCCTTAGAAGTTATCTTATTTTTGAGAATATTTTTTGCTGTCCTGTTTGTTGTTGTTGTTGTTGTTGTTGTTGTTGTTGCTGCTGCTGTTCAAAAGAATTTAAGAATTGTTGGAAATTTTGATAGAGATTGTATTGAATCTATAGATTGCTTTTGGTGAGATGACCATTATTACTATGTTAATCCTGCTGATCCATGAGCATAGGAGATCTTTCCATCTTCTGAGATCTTCTTTGATTTCTTTCTTCAGAGATTTGAAGTTCTTGTCATACAGATCTTTCACTTGTTTGGTTAGAGTCACTCCAAGATATTTTATATTATTTGTGACAATTGTGAATGGTGTCCTTCCCATAATTTCTTTCTCAGCCCATTTATCCTTTGAATAGACAATTGGCTACTTGTTTTGTTTGAGCTTATTTTATATCCAGCCACTTTGCAGAAGTTGTTTATCAGCTGAAGAGTTCTCTTGTGCAATTTTGGGGGTCACTTAAGTTTACTATGACATCGTCTGTCAAGAGTGATATTTTGACTTCTTCCTTTCTAATTTGTATCTGTTGGACTTCCTTTTATTGTCTAATTGTTCTAGCAAGATCGTTGAGTACTATATTGAATAAATAGAGGAAAAAGCAAATATGAGACTCTACTAGTTCAATAACACTTTAATAATTATTAAAATCAAAACAAATAATAATCCTTTGAAATTTTAAGAAAATAGAATAAGAACATATACTATTTTAAATTGTGTAAGGCTTTTATAAATGTGGTATCAAAACATGATGAGGATATTATGGAAACAATTCTCAAAAAAACACATTTGAATATTTTCATTAAAATTTTATTTAAACACAAAAATTAAAAGGGAGAACATATAATGTTAAAATGATACTTATGCTGATCACTTAATTAACATTAAGATAAATTATATAATAGATAACATTAAGAAAAATTATATGATAGATAAAGAGTCTTGGATACATGTAAGCACACATATTCAATTAAAAACTAACAGAACATAAATTCAGAAGGTTTATCAATCATGTAGCAATATGGTTGTCAATGATTCCTATGGTTTGATTTTGTAAAGTATTTCCTTTAAGTATGTCAGAACTTGTGACTTCATTTAAATCAAAAGAGCATGCTAGATATTGGAGCTGGAAATCCATCCCTACATTATTTCATTTTTGTATGCCTGTGCCCTTCTAGGTGACTCACCTCCTAGGTAATTTCCCTCCTGAGCTACTGAGAGGCCACACTGGAAGATTTTATGAGGTAAGGAAGTGGATGTGGAATTAGTGATAAGAAATAAGCATGAGGTCCAGAGTTTATTCCTCATCATCTGGGTATAATTCCTCAAATGATAGCCTGTGCTTATAATTCCAGTACTACGGAGATGGAACAGCACAATTCTCAAGAAACTGAGGCCAGTTGGTCTCATGGGTGAGACCCATACCTGTCTAGAAGCCCTGTCTGAAAAGAATTGAATGGCTTTCCTATTGATGATATCCAACAGAACCCTCTAGAGTTCAAACACATATGCACACACATGCATCTACATACAATGATCATGGGCATGTATACACACACACATACTTATGCACACATGCACATACAGTAAAACAAAAGGCATAGAGATCAGTGCTGCTATTGAAACAAATATGGTCAAATCTTGGCAGCCATTCAGAAGAAAGAATATTCCTCAAATAGAATTTTGAGGATCAGGAATAAGAAATTTGAAATTGCCCTGAAGACACTTTATGTAGAAATCTGGACTTGAATCAGTGCTGATTAAAGCTTGGATGGAGGAGAGGCTACTGTTATTGCAAATGGAAGGAGAAGAAACCTTTTGAATGTGTTTGTCTTTTCTGACTTCTGTTAGTATAAAGCAAAGTTATATTCTTATTATCAACTTTATAGGATCAGAATGTATTAAATGAAGCATAATTGTGTTATGTTTTTATTTTACTAAGTTTTCTCATCAGTATTTCATGGGAGATTTGATTGTTATTATCCCTTGTTATTATATTAACTAAATTATTATTATTTTCAGGCATTTAAGAATAAATAATGATCACTTGTTTCTAAAATGTTAACTTTTGAAGGAAGTTATTACAACATTTTTAATGTTGACTTTCCCTGTATTTTGTTTTGTTGAAACACAATCTCTTTTTAGCACAGGCTGGCTTTAAATTTGCTCTGCTTTGAGGCTGGCCTTGAACTCCTAAACCTCTTGCCTCTCAAGTGCTGGGATTATAAAACAGAATCTCCACACCCAGTTCATTTGTCTAGCCAAGGCTATCCTCAAACTCAAAATTCTGCTGCTTTATCCTCTTCAAGATTTTCTTGCCATTTAGTACAGCCACAGCTGGCAGATTATCTCAATCTTTGTGCAGAAGCTTTAACCAAACAGGGTGGTAAATGGTGAAATGATTCACTAGGATGATAGGGTTCATACAGACCAGTAGACAAGGCATCATAATGAAAACAAATAAACTACGTTACATAGAGTCAGTTTCAGAAAATAGAATAATAAGGGATAAGCCCCCTGTGGCTGAAGAAATGGTTCAGCAGTTAAAATCCTTATGCTCTTCCAGATGACCTGCACACGACAGTGAACTAATCTATGATTCCAGATTCTAGGAACACAGTGCACAAATAGGCATCTAAACAAAATACATCCACAGAAAATTAAAATAAATAAATCTTTTTTTTAAAAATAAGAGAGTGGTAAACTTTCTCATAAAACAAAATAAAAGGGAAGGCAGGGGTAGGTGGGTGGGGGCACACCCTCAAAGAAGCAGGAGGAGGTGGATGGGATAGGGGCTTTCTGGTGGGAAAAACAGGAAAAGGGAAGACATTTGAAATTTAAATAAATAAAATATACAATAAAAATGTTAAACAAAACAGCAAAAACAAAATGATAATGAATAAGGATTTTAAAAATAGTTTTGACATTTTAGTGTTATGTATATGTGTAAAAATGTATATATTTCACTAAACTTGAAATAGATAGATAGATACATATATGTATCTCCCTCTCTATATATACATATATATCATATTGATCCTTTTATAAAATGTTACAAACTTTACACAAGTAGATAGAGAATTAAATAATTATGTAATAATGTATTAATGCAAAAATGGAATTTTTAATTTGGTATGATTTAGCAAGGAATTAAACATAAAAAGTATTTAATACACATGAATTTTTTTAGGTAGAGTTAGTGGCTTTAAATCTTTATATTCTCTACTTCAAAATGACACAATTATTTATGTCACACAGATTGAATTAGGTTATATATTTTAAGCACTTGTGAACTACAAAAGCAATATACAAATATAGAGTGTTTATAGAGGTGATTAGGTGTAAATTCAAATATGGTGAATTTAAAAAAAAACTGATGGGATAAAATTTCTTTATATGAGAGACTAAAAGCACTGAAAAATGATGTAACTTTTTAGCGAATAGGCAAATAAATCATTATATGATTTTGAAACTATATTTTCAAGTATACTCCTAAAATTGATAAGGCAAAATAAGTCATTTTTAAATCTATTAAAATATTTCTCTTTGGTCATTATGCATAAGACTATTTAACTGTAGAATGACTATAATGCATTGTTTAGTGGTCAGTTCTCAATGCAAAGTAGCCTTCAATTTCATAAAGAACACTAAAATAATTCAACAATAGAACTGATGTGACAGATTGGATAGCCTTAAGTTAATTATGGGATGAGAAAATAAATGAGCCCATAAATATAAGTCTTGAAAATTTTGGAGGTACACTGAATAGGAGCAAGAGATATCCAGATATAGTTAAGATTGTGGAAATGAAGCCAGGATACAAGTCCTGAGTTATCCTCATAAGTGGTCCATGAATGTGGATAACTTATCCATCTAATTAACAAAGATGAAGTAACACAAGACCCAAGTAATTGCTAACCTGAGAAGAATGTATGCATGTTTCTGGGGCAGGTGCCCAGGTTCAATGACCAAAAAGGTTGTACCTACCAACATGGGAACAGTCAACAAGAGGATGAGAGTCTCAATGAACCAACCCCAGTGACCTAGATGCTCCCAGAAATGAACTGACTCAAGAATATGGTTATTTCTAGAGTCTCCTAAAATGAATTCATCCTGGGAAAAATGAGATAGGAAAATAAAAGTTAGTTTAAGCTGGAACCAAATAAGTAGCAACTATATAAATGCATTCTGTGGTATTAACAACCAGTAAATCAGAGGTAATCAATATTGATCAGAATTAAGTAAAACAATTTAATGACTATCAATCACAGAATCCAAGTTTCTCATGGAGAAGACAGAGTAGGTCTAAAGATATTTAACACTTTAAGACATCATATAGTTTCAATTATTTTTTGTTATTGAAATCTCTTACTGAATAAACTTAAGTGTAGGAAAATGAGTGAGATTTTAAAATATTCCAAAAAGCTATAGTCTGTAGTAGTTAATTATTGAAATGCTCTTCATTACAGTTCCTTTATTTAAATGGTTCTCATCCTCAGTTTTTAGTTTTTATATATGAGCCTCTTTGTACTTTGCTCATTCTCATCCACTTTGCTATTTCCTGTCCTCAAGAACCCACCTTCTGTTTCTTGACATATCTGATTTCATATGTGCACTTCAATCTTCGCTCTACATGTAATGGAAAATGTATGTGTCTTCTTCCCCCTTCCCTCTTGTTTCTTCCTTTTTCTTTAGTCCCTGTTGTTTGAATGTGAAATGTGACCCTTAAGAGAAAAGCATAATATAAAATAAAACATGATGTCCATTGCTTTGTTTTTTGATTATTTATTAGAGAATATATACATTTAAAATAGCCTACATGCAAATTTAGAGATATGAAACAAACAGAAGATTTTGATAATACAGGATCTTATGACATCTATATTGAAAAATACTAAGACTTTTAAAATGTTAAATTTCATTAGTTTATCCTTAAAAGTGGAAGAATTTTTTTAATTTAAACACAAGGTGTGTAAAGATTGAGAGGAGCAGTTTGTTCTGTCACCTTGAAAGAATGCAATGTACTGTTTCAGCTTCAGCTCTGTGCTTTTCTTAGTTAATGTGACAGTCAGCACGATGTCAGAACTGCAAATTCATCTCAAGAACTGTGGACAAGCAATCGCACAAGGCTGTCAGCTTTTGTTGCCACATGGAGAGATTTGAAAAAAATCTAATAATTCAGTAATATTTATCTGGGTTCTAAGAGAATTAAATATGCTACACCCAATGCCAGTAGACATAGAAGATCAACATACTTTATAGATCAAGTTGGGGTATTGAAAAGAAATGTCACGGAAAATGAATCTTTGGCCTGGATGGCAAAGTTCTAAGATTATTAAAGTTCCATGGAAAGTAACAAGGTACACATGTGTGTGCACCGGTGTCCAGACTGCAGTGGGAAACTTTTCCTCATCTATGTAAAGTAAGCATAGCTTTATAATATAGAAACTCTAACCACATCCAGACCTATTGAAAATAATGTTCATGTGTCTTTTTCAAACTTCATTTTGGACTGTAGAAATGGATGTTGACTTATCAATCTTTATCAATACAATCCTGTCTGTTATATCTATTTTGGACTTCCCTGGGCCAGAATTAACCTTTCATGTCTCCTGACCCTTATCTCTGTCTATTTGATGTTTTATTTGCCTCTCTCTGTGTCTCCCTGTCTGTCTCTGGGTCTCTGTCTGGCTCTATGTATCTATTTGTCTCTGTGTCTTTATCTATCTCTCCCTCCCTCCTTTTCTCTATCCACCCTTCTTCTCTCCTGTCCCTCTCTACCTCTACTTGTGACTTATTCACACTGATGGAAATTTAAAGATATGATTATATATGTATTCCTATATGCCAGACATATAATGAAATAATGTGTTACAGTAATAGCTAACTTGTATTGCCCCTTGACAGTAAAGCAGCATTTTAAACTGTTATCCCACAACATTTATTTTATATCACGTTTGACATTCATATGCACAGTGTTGTCATCACTCTGCCAATTCTTGTACTGACATTTTACTTTTTAGTACTGTATCCAGGTTGATACATTATGAACTGAGATATCTTGTGTTTATTTCTATATATTATTCCATTGTAAAACAACCTGCTCTACAAATGCCAATATGAACTGAGATTCTCCAAGGTTATTGTCACATAGCAAAAACTGCTTTAATGATTTTATCATGCCTTCACTTTTAAATGTGTGAAATTCCTTCAAGAGAAATAGCCTCTGAAAAGTGGCTTTACACATTACTCCTCCTCATCCTTGAATGATGTTTCTATATTTGTTGTCTGAGCCACAGTTGCGATCTTGATATATTCACATTTTCAAATCATTATCAACTTGCAGAGGAATTTTATTTTAACCCAACAGCATAGATATTTCCAGGAGACAAAGGCAAGCAGATCTCTGAGTTCAAGGCCCAACTGGTATGGAGAGAGTTCCAGGTACAGCAAAGCTTAGATCAAGGCATAATCATACATGCCTCTAATCCTACCACTCAGCAGTCTGTTCTGTTCAGTCTGTCCAGTTAATTCAGTCACTCTGCACAGGAGGCAGTGCAGTGGAACTGAGTTCAGTTGCATTCAGTTCCTGAAGCACAAGTAGCTGAAGGGGGGAAAGAAAAAGGAGACGAAAGATTAGAAAAGACTGCCAGAGTTAGTTTGAGACCAAACACAGCAATTCAGTGAGTAACTGAGAGAAGCCAAATTGAATCAGTGAGATTGGAGAGGAGTTTAAACCAAAACAGCTGAGTGGAACCAGCCAGCCAGAGTTCAGAAAGAGCTAGGAAGGGTGAGCTTATTCAGCAGTAAGTCTCAGAGATGATCATTACATCAGCAAATAAAATTAACTGAAATTTACTTTCATATGTTATTGTTTATATGGGCAATTTAAGCATGTTTCTGAAAATTTAATGACTTTTATTAACCCTTTTTTTGAACTGACACTTTTTGTATTCAGTGTTTAATTGGACTCTACTTAATTTCTTTGTACAAGATATGCTTGAGCTTGCTATAAACTTTTATTATATATTAGAATGAACTGTCTTATATAGTGGGTAAATATGCTGCTTTCTTTCTAGATTATGAATTGTGTGACTTTCATTAATTATAAATTATTACTAATTTTTGGTTTAATGATTAAATTGATGAATTTCTGAAATACTGGTTATGAGTGGGGGTTGTCAATTTCTGTCTTATCTTACAATATTTATCACTCTTGAAATCATATAATACTATGCTTGGTGATTTTCAAAGTTTTAAAAGTTTGTCACTGAAACAGAAATATGTGTTCCTTGAGAGTGCTCTCATGGATCCCTGAAATCAGATTCCATTTTGTTTCATGTGAGAAATGATCATTCAATACTACTGTATTTCCCAAATCTCCCTACTGATGCTTGTCCTATAAACATTTTAGGAAAGAGGTTTTAATTTCCTACTATTTCATTTGATATTTTTCATGGATATGTGTGCTTATTTATTTCTAAATATAGTAGGGTTTTCATTTGTTCCCACTATTCTTTTATTTAATAATACCTTGTGAGCCAGCATTGTGGAACACAGCTATGATACCAGCATTCAGAAGGCAAAGGAAGTATGTACCTAAGCATGAGTCTATCCTTGCCTACACAGCAAGTTTCAGGCCAGTAAGAACTCTATATTTGGATGTTTAAAAACAAAAACAAAACAGTAACAATAACAAAACTCCTATGTGCTATTATAGTTCACAAATATGTGTTTTAGTTATATTTAATTAATTGCATGTTTATTATAATTATAATAAATGTATTAACTACAATTATATTCAACAATAACTTAACATTAATTTAAATATACATCTTCTATGTGTCTTTAATATTAAAACTCTGTGACTCTATAATAGTCTTAGGTCTTAGAATCAGTCTTCATCACCCAATTATTATAATTGGCATATTATAGCATTTTCTTGTAGGTTAGGTCTTCATTTTTTTGATTCCCAATAAAATTAAAGTATTTTACATGAAAAAATAAATACATTATCCACTGTCCTCTGAACAGTTGAATCAAAAAAAGAAAAGAGAAGAAAAGAAAAGAAAAGAAAAGAAAAGAAAAGAAAAGAAAAGAAAAGAAAAGAGAAAAGAAAAGGAAAGAAAAGAAAGAGAAAATAGACGGGCAGTGGTGACATACACCTTTGATCACAGCACTCAGGAATCAGAGGCAGGCAGATTTCTGAGTTCAAGACCAGTCTATAATTATTATAATAGCTATAATGTATTCATTAAATACAATTATATTCAACAATAATTTAACATTAATTTGAATATACATCCTACATGTGTCTTTAATACTTAAACTCAGTGACGCTACAGAGTGAGTTCCAGGACACCCAGGGCTACACAGAGAAACCTCTCAAAAAGCAAAAAAAAGAAAGAAAGAAAGAAAGAAAGAAAGAAAGAAAGAAAGAAAGAAAGAAAGAAAGGAAGGAAGGAAGGAAGGAAGGAAAGATAATGTTCTAATATGTTAAAATATAGGAACATCTAATACTAAAATAATTAACCTAGTCTCAAAGCAATATCTATATAGACGTAAGTATGTATATATCACACACACACACATACACAAACACACACAGATCGGTTAACTGAAATATTCTCTGCAGTCACTCATTTATTAGCAGATGAAAAAGTTTATTCTTAATTTTCACCTATTTCTTGGCTTTCTCTACTGCACTAATAAGGAATCCCAGTACCATTTTACCATGCACTCTTAATATAGAAATGTTGTTCTATATTAAGCATGGAATAGTTTTATTAGATATTTTCTTCAGTTAAAATTCAAATATTACACCCTTTCCTAGTTTCTTCTTCTAAAGTCCCCTATACCCTCCCACTGAGCTGCTCCCCAAACCACCCACTCCCACTTCCAGGCCCTGGCATTCCCCTGTACTGGGACATATAATCTTTGCAAGACCAAGGGCCTCTCCTCCCATTGATGGCCTACTAGGCCATCCTCTGCTACATATGCAACTAGAGACATAAGCTCTGGGGTTACTGGTCAGTTCATATTGTTGTTCCTCCTATAGGGATGCAGACCCCTTCAGCTCCTTGAGTACTTTAGCTAGCTCCCTGATAATTAAAGATGTTGAGCATTTTTTTCAGGTGCTTCTAAGCCATTAGGTATTCCTCAGTTGAGAATTCTTTGTTTATCTCTGTACCCCATTTTTTAGTAGGGTTATTTGATTTTCTGTGGTCCACGTTCTTGAGTTCTTTGTATATATTGGATATTAGACCACTATTGGATTTAGGATTGGTAAAGATCCTTTCCAAATCTGTTGGGGGCCTTTTTGTCTTATTGATATTGTCTTTTGCCTTAAAGAAACTTTGCAATTTTATNAGGTCCCATTTGTTGATCCTCAATCTTACAGCACAAGCCATTGTTGTTCTATTCAGGAAATTTTCTCCTGTGCCCATATCTTCGAGGCTTTTCCCCACTTTCTCCTCTATAAATTTTAGTGTCTCTAGTTTTATGGGGAGTTTCTTGATCCTCTTAGACTTGAGCTGTGTATTAGAAGATAAAAATGGATCAATTCATATTCTTCTGCATGATAACCACCAGTTGAGCCATCACCATTGGATACTTCATTCCTCCCTAAAATAGGGAATAAAATACCCATGGAAGAAGTTTCACAGACAAAGTTTGGANCTTAGACAAAAGGATGGACCATCCAGAGACTGCCCCACCTGAGATACATCCCATAATCAGCCACCAAACGCAGACATTATTGCATATGCCAGCAAGATTTTGCTGAAA
>NC_034591.1:41002001-41016747 GCF_900095145.1 Mus pahari
TTAGGTATCAGAGTAATTGTGGCTTCATAGAATGAATTGGGTAGAGTACCTTCTGTTCCTATTTTGTGGAATAGTTTGAGGAGAGTTGGAATTAGGTCTTCTTTGAAGATCTGATAGAACTCTGTGTTAATCCCATCTGGCCCTGGACTTTTTGTGGTTGGGAGACTATTAATGACTGTTTCTATTTCTGTATGGGGATATGGGACTGTTTAGGTCATTAATCTGATCCTGATTTTACTTTTGGTACCTGGTATCTGACTAGAAAATTGTCCATTTCATCCAGTTTTTCCAGTTTTGTTGAGAATAGCCTTTTGTAGTAGGATCTGTTGATGTTTTGGATTTCCTCAGGGTCTTTTGTTAAGTCTCCCTTTTCATTTCTGATTTTGTTAATTAGGATCCTGTCCCTGTGCCCCCTAGTTATTCTGGCTATGGGTTTATCTATCTAGTTGATTTACTAAAAAACAAAACAAAACAAAACAAAACAAAACAGAAACAAAACAAAACAAAACAAAACAAAAAAACAAAAAACAAAAATCAAATCAAAACAAAACAAAACAAAAATAACAGCTCCTGGTATGGTTGATTGTTTGTATAGTTCATTTTGTTTTCACTTCGTTGATTTCAGCCCTGAGTTTGATTATTTCCTGCCATGTACTCCTCTTGGGTAAATTTGCTTCCTTTAGTTGTAGAGCTTTTAGGTGTGCTGTCAAGCTGCTAGTGTATGCTCTCTCCAGTTTATTTTTGGCAGCACTCAGAGCTATGAGTTTTCCTCTCAGGACTGCGTTCATTGTGTTCCATACATTTGGGTGTGTTGTGGCTTCATTTACATTAAACTGTACTAAGTCTTTAATTTCTTTCTTTATTTCTTCCTTTACCAATTTACCATTGAGTAGAGTATTGTTCAGTTTCTACGTGAATGTNGGCTTTCTATTATTTATGTTGTTATTGAAGATCACCATCAGTCCATGGTAAACTGCTAGGATGAATTGGATTATTTCAATATTTTTGTATATGTTGAGGACTGTTTTGGGACCAATTATATGGTCAGTTTTGGAGAAGGTACCATGAGTTGCTGAGAAGTAGGTATATCCTTTTGTTTTAGGATAAAATGTTCTGTAGATATCTGTTAAATCCATTTGTTTCATAACTTCTGTTAGTTTCAATGTGTCGCTGTTTAGTTTCTGTTTACAAGATCTGTCCATTGATGAGAGAGTGGTGTTGAATCTCCCATTATTATGTGAGGTACAAAGTGTGCTTTGAGCTTTACTATAGTTTCTATAATGAATGTGGATGTCCTTGCATTTGAGGCAAAAATATTCAGAATTGAGTGGTCATCTTGGAAGGTTTTACCTTTGATGAGTATGAATTGCCCCTCCTTGTCTTTTTTGGTAACTTTGTGTTGGACATGGATTTTATTCAATATTAGAATGGCTACTCAGGCTTGTTCCTTTGAACCAATTGCTTGGAAATTTGTTTTGCAGCCTTCTACTCTGAGGTAGTGTCTCTCTTTATCCCTGAGGTGGGTTGCCTTTATGAAGGAAAATATTGGGTCCTGTTTATGTAGTCAGTCTGTTAGTGTATGTCTTTTTATTGGGGAATTGTGTCCATTGATATTAAGAGATATTAAGAAGAAATAATTGTTTCTTCCTGCTATTTTTGTCATTAGAGTTGGGATTCTATTCTTGTGGCTATCTTCTTTTAGGTTTGTTGAAGGATTACTTTCTTGCTTTTTCTAGGGCATAATTTCCCTCCTTGCTTTGGAGTTTTTCCTTTATTATCCTTTGAAAGGCTGGATTAGTGGAAAGATATTGTGTGAATTTGTTTTTTTCATGGAATATTTTGGTTTCACCATCAATGGTAATTGAGAGTTTTGCTGGGTATAGTACCCTGGGCTGGCATTTGGGTTCTCTTTAGGTCTGTAAAACATCTGTCCAGGATCTTGTGTCTTTTATAGTCTCTGGTTAGAAGTCTGGTGTAATTCTGATAGGTCTACCTTTTTATGTTACTTGACTGTTTTCCCTTACTGATTTTAATATTCTATCTTTATTTAGTATATTTTTTGTTCTGATAATTATGTGGCAGGAAGACTTTCTTTTCTGGTACAGTCTATTTGGAATTCTGTAGGCTTCTAGTATATTCATGAGCATCTCTTTCTTTAGATTAGGGAAGTTTTCTTCTACAATTTTGTTGAAAATATTTACTGGCCCTTTAAGTTGAAAATCTTCATTCTCATCTACTCCTATTATCCGTAAGTTTGGTCTGCTCATTGTGTCCTGGATTTCCTAGATGTTATTAGTTAGGATCTTTTTGCATTTTGTATTTTCTTTGATTGTTGTATCCATGTTTTCTATGGAATCTTCTGCACCTGAATTTCTCTCTTCCATCTCTTGTATTCTGTTGCTGATGCTTGCATCTCTGGTTCCTGATTTCTTTCCAAGGATTTCTATCTCCAGAGTTGTCTCCCTCTGGGTTTCTTTATTGTTTCTACTTCCATTTTTAGATCGTGGATGGTTTTNTTCAATTCCATCACCTATTTGGTTGTGTTTTCCTGTAATTCTTTAAGGGATTTTTGTGTTTCCTCCTTAAGGACATCTACCTGTTTAGCAGTGTTTTCCTGTAATTCTTTAAAGAAATATTGTGATTCCTTTTTAAGGATTTCTTTCTGTTTAGCAGTGTTCTCCTGTATTTATTTAAGTTAGTTATTAATTCTCTTCTTAAAATCCTTTACCAGCATCATGAGATATGATTTTAAATCTGAATCTTGCTTTTCGGATGTGTTGGGGTATCCAAGACTTGCTGTGTTGGGAGTACTGGGTTCTGATGATGCTGAGTGGTCTTGGTTTCTGTTAGTAAGTTTCTTACATTTGACTTTAACCATCTGGTAATCTCTGGTGTTAGATGTTCTAGCTGTCTCTGGCTGGAGCTTGTTCCTCCTGTGATTCTGTTAGCCTCTGTCAACACTCCTGGGAGTCCAACTCTCTCCTGAGTCCCAGTGGTTAGAGCACTCTCTGCAGGCAAGCTCTCCTCTGGCAGGGAAGGTACCCAGAGGTCTGAGTCTCAGCTCCACCTCCTGGCTGAGGATGAAGACCCAAAGGGACCCTGTCCAAGAAGCTCTGTTGCTTCTGCAACCTGCAAGGTCTCCTGTGTGGATTGGTCTCTGAGATACCTGGGATACAAGATGACACTCTCACCTGAGTCTTCTCACCTCCTCCTCTCAGGAGGACGACTCTCCTCAGTGATCTTAAGATCCTGCATGTCTAGAGCACCTGTGCCATGGAGAGATCTCTGGGGACCTTGGGACCATCCACCAAGTTCTTGCCCAAGGTGGCACGGTGCTGGCACAGACCAGAATGAACCTTAGCTGCTGTTCAGTGGGGTGTCCTGTGTCCCTGTTCCTGCTGCCATAGGCCCTTCCCTGTTGTTTTGGAACAGATGTTGCATTCCACTCACCAGTGATCCCAAGATCCTGGGTGTGCTAGGGTGCATGCAGCATGGAGAGTCCTCTGGGGACCCTAATTTTAAAAAAAAAAAACAATAAAAATATATTTTCTTGAATATGATATATATATATATATATATATATATATATATATATATATATATTTCTTTTATTGTCTTCAATGCTTGATATTCTTTTGGTGATGAGCCTTGTCTCTCAGGATCCCTTTGGTGTTTCTAAATTTTTCACACTTTTTTTATTTCAGTTTGGGTTTTCTTTAGAGATTCGATTTCCAGTGTCCACTGAGCCAAAGGCTTCATCTTGAACTTAAGAAACTTTATAGAGTTTAGAAGAGATTCAAACAATGATATTGATAAAACGAGAGAAAATACAAACACAGGAAAGCTTCACAGACTACTTTGATCACAAGAGTTTGGAAGTCTATCACTTTTCAGGAGATAAACCCTTGATTTATCTTACAGGACACAAAATTTCTTAAGTTATATTTTCAATGAAATACTCCAAAGCACTATAAGGAAGTAATGAAATGAGGAGAACAAGTATGGACACAAATCATTGGCAAATGCTATCCTTCCCACAAGTGAATAGGTTTTACTCCTTTTAAAATTATAAGCAAAATAGCTTAGTCAAAATTTTGCACTAAGTATATTTTCAAGTTAGAAATTTATATGTTAGTAATAGAGGCTTTTTAAAAGATTTGTTTATTTTATTTCTTTTTCTTTTCTTTTCTTTTCTTTTCTTTTCTTTTTTTTATGGTTTTTTGTTTGTTTTGTTTTGTTTTGTTTTGTTTTGTTTTGTTTTGTTTTTTCAAGAAAGGGTTTCTATATATAGCCCTGAACATCCTGGAACTCACTTTGTAGACCAGGCTGGCCCTGAACTCAGAAATCGAACTGCCTCTGCCTCCCAAGTGCTGGAATTAAAGGCATTGCCACCACGCCCGGCTTTATTTCTTTTTTTTATTCGATATTTTCTTTACTTACATTTCAAATGTTAGTCCCTTTCCCGGTTGCTCCAGCCACCAAACTCCCTATCTCATTTCCCTCCCCCTACTTCTATGAGGTTGCTCCTCTACCAACCCACTCACACCAGCCTCCCTGCCCTGGAATTCCCCTACAGTGTGGCTTAGAGCCTTCACAAGAACAAGGGTTTTTCCTGTCATTGGTGCCTGAAAAGTTCATCCTCTGCTACATATGCTGCTGGAGCCATGGGTCCCTCCAGGTGTATTCTTTGGTTGGTGTTTTAGTCCCTGGGAGCTCTGAGTGGTCTGTTTTGTTGATATTGTTGTTCTTCCTATGGGGTTGCAAACCCCTTCAACTCTTTCAGTCCTTTCTCTAATTCCTTTACTGAGCACCCAGTATTCAGTCTAATGCTTGACTGCGAGCATCCACCTCTGTATTTGTCAGGCTCTGGCAGAGCCTCTTGGGAGACAGATACATCAGGCTCCTGCCAGCAAACACTTCTTGACATCCACAATAATGTCTGGGTTTGGTGACTATATATGGGAAGGATCCTCAGGTTGGGCAGTATCTGGAGGCCCTTTCCTTTAGCTCCATATTTTTCTCCATATTTCTTCCCATGAATATTTTGTTCTCCCTTTTAAGAATGAAAAAAGCACACACACTTTGGTCTTATGTTTTTCTTGAGGTTCATGTGGTCTGTGAATTGTACTTTGGGTATTTTTGAGCTTTTGGACTAATATCCACTTATCAGTGAGTGTATACTATGTGTGGTGTTTTGCTTTGTTTTGTGTTTTGTTTTGTGTGACTGGGCTGCCACACTCAAGATGATATTTCTTATGTTTTAATGTTCTCCCTGCATGTATGTATGCATGTATGTATGTACATCACATGCTATCTGGGTGCCTACACAGATCATTAGAATGTAACAGATGTCCCAGACCTGGAGGGATGAATTGCAGTGAACCTTTTTGTGGAGATAAGAACCAAAGTATGGGTTCTCTATAAGAGCTATAGGTGCACTTATAGGCTGAGCCATCCCCAAGCTCAACCTTTTTTTCTAGTTTTACAGACTAAGTACTAAGTAATTTTAATAAGAATATATTATATTGCTTCTGTTCTGAACCCGTGTTTTTAGCAGTCCTTGGGTGCTATCTTTGTACCCAGTGCTACAACACAAAGAGGAAGTTTGCTTCCAAGGTGCTCTAATTTGACCAGAATCATAGGTGAGGAGGCTACAACATCTGTCTCAACACTGGGAGTAACTGGTACTAGCAGAATCTGGGGACCCAGGAACCCTCTCCTGGCCAGTGGCACAGTTTCCTTCTAATCTGAGTCAGTGCCCTGAGCAGACCTTGGGTGCTACCTCTTCACCCAGTCCCACAACACCCAGAGGAAGCTGGACTCTCATGTTCTCTAACACTCCCAGGATAATAGGATCACAGAATCTCAGGACCTTGGTCACACCAGGATTTCAGGATCCCAGAGGCAGCTTGACTCTCAGGAGCTCTGACACACCCAGGATCTGAGGATCCCAGGATCCCAGATCTGAGGAGTTCTGACACAACCAGGATCACAGGAAGGAGATGCTCCAGTCAGAGAATGTGAGGGAAGGTAGTTCTAGAGATAACTAGATGGAGAGAGGCAAGCATCAGAAGATAAGAAACAGAAATAAAGGTTATTTGTCATCATCAGAACCCAGGTCTCCCACCATAGCAAGTTCTGGATACACCATTACATCAGAAAAGTAAGATTCAGATCTAAAATCACTTCTCATGATGATGATAGAGGAGTTTATGAAGGACATAAATAACTCCCTTAAAGATGTACAAGAGAACACAGGTAAACAGGTAGAAGCACTTAAAGAGGAAACACAAAAGACCCTTAAAGAATTACAGGAAAACAGAACCAAACAGGTGAAGAAATTAAACAAAACCGCATAAGATCTAAAAATGGAAGTAGAAACAATAAAGAAATCACAATGGGAGACTACCCTGGAGATATAAAACCTAGGAAAGAGATCAGGGGTCATAGATGCAAGCATCGGCAACAGGATAGAAGAGCTAGAAGAGAGACTCTCTTGGGCATAAGATACCATAGAAAACATTGAAACAACAGTCAAAGAAAATGCAAAATGCAAAAAGCTCCTAATCCAAAACATCCAGGAAATCTACGACACAATGAGAAGACCATATCTAAGGATAATAGGTATAGAAGAGAGCGAAGATTCCAAATTAAAGGGCCAGTAAATATCTTCAATGAAATTACAGAAGAAAATTACCCTAACCTAAAGAAAGAGATACCCATTAACATACAAGAAGCCTACAAAACTCCAAATAGACTGGACCAGAAAATAAATTCCTTCCATTACATAATAATCAAAACACCAAATACACAAAAAGAAAGAATATTAAAAGCAGTAACGGAAAAATGTCAAGTAACATATAAAGGCAGATCTAACAGAATTACATCAGACTTCTCACCAGAGACTAAAGAGCTAGAAGATCCTGGGCAGATGTCATATAGACTCTAAGAGAACAAAAATTCTAGCCCAGGCTACTATAGCGAACAAAACTCTCAATGCCATAGATGGAGAAACCAAAGATATTCTATGAGAAAACCAAATTTACACAATGTCTTTCTACAAATCCAGCCCTGCAAAGCATAATAGAGGGAAAACTGAACATAAGGAGGGAAACTACACCCAAAAAAAAGCAAGACAGTAATCTTCTCCCAACAAACCCAAAAGAAGATAGCCACACAAGCAATTCAATCTCTAACAACAAAAATAACAGGAAGCAACAATAACATTTCCTTAATAACTCTTATCATCAATGGGCTCAATTCCCCAATAAAAAAGTCATACTATCAGACTGGAGACCTAAACAGGACCCAGCATTTTGCTGCATATAGGAAATGTACCTCAGTGACAAAGACAGATACTACTTCAGAGAGGAAGGCAGGAAAAAAGTTCCAAGCAAATGGTTCCAAGAAACAAGCTGGAGGAAAATGCTTCCAAGAATTCTGAGAATCTATGCTACAAATGCAAGGGCACCCATGTTCATAAAAGAGATTTTACTAAAGCTCAAAGCACACATTGCACCTCACATAATAATAGGGGTAGACTTCAACACCCTACTATCAGCAGTGGACCTATCATGGAAATGAAACTAAATGGAGACAAAGTGTAACTAACAGAAGTTATGAAGCAAATGGATTTAACAGACATTTATGGAACATTTCATTCTAAATCAAAAGGATATATCTTCTTCTCAGCACCTCATGGTACCTTCTTCAAAATTGGCCACAAAACTGGTCACAAAACAGGCCTCAACTGATACAAAGAGATTGACATAATCACAAGTATCCTATCAGATCTCCATGGACTAAAGCTGGTCTTCAATAACAACAAAACAACAGAAAACCCACATACACATGGAAGCTGAACAATTGGAAGGAAGAAATAAAGGAAGTAATAAAAGACTTTTTAGAGAATTTAATTACACTGAAAGCATATCATAACAAAACTTATAGGACATAATGAAGCAATGTGAAGAGGAAAATTCATAGCTCTAAGTGCCTCCAAAAAGAAACTGGAGCAAGCATACACTAGCAGCTTGAGAGCATTTCTGAAAGCTCTAAAACAGAAAGAATCAAATATACTGAAGAGAAGTACACAGCAGGAAATTATCAAACTCAGGGCTAAAATCAACCAAGTGGAAACAAAAAGAACTATACAAAGAATCAACAAAGCCAGGAGCTGGTTCTTTGAGAAAATCAACAAGATGGATAACTCTTAGTAAGACTAACCAGAGGGCACAGAGACAGTGTCCAAATTAATAAAATTATAAATGAAAAGGGAGATATAACAACCGAAGCTGAGGAAATTAAAAACAAAACAAAACAAAACAAAACATCAGATCCTACTAGAAAAGCATATACTCAACAAAATTGGAAAATCTGGATGAAATGGACAATTTTCAGACAGATATAAGATGTCAACACTAAGTCGTGATCAGATAAATCACTTAAACAGTCCCATAACCCTAAAAGAAATAGAAGCAATCATTAAAATTCTCCCAACCAAAAACAGCTCGGGACCAGAAGGATTTATTGGAGAATTCTATCAGACCTTCAAGAAGATCTAAAACCAATACTCTTAAAACTATTCCACAAAATATAAACAGAAGGAAAATGACCCAATTTGTTTTAAGAAGCCAAAATTATGCTTATACCTAAACTACACAAAGACCCAACAAAGAAAGAGAATTTCAGACCAATTTCCCTTATGAACATCAATGCAAAAATACTCAATAAAATTCCCACAAAGCAAATGGAAGAACACATCAAAGTGATCATTCACTGTGTTGAAGTAGGCTTCATTGCAGGGAAGCAGGGATGGTTCAATACACAGAAATTTATCAACATAATTTACTACATAAACAAATTCAAAGATTAAAAAAACACATGATCATCTCATTGAATGAGAAAAAAGCCTTTGATAAAGTACAGCACTCATTCATGTTAAAAGTATCGGAGAGATCAGGAGTTCCAGGTGCATATATAAATGTTATAAAAGCAATATATAGCAAAAAATAGCCAACATCAAATTAAATAGGGAGAAACTCAAAGCAATCTCATTAAAATCAGGGACTAGACAAGGTTGCCCACTCTCTTCCTATCTCTTTTTTTCCCCTTCTTCTTTCTCCCTCTTGCTTGGGCTCTGCTCACTCTGGCCTACTTACTTGCTCTGGCCCTACTTGCTATAGTCCCACTAGCTCTGGGCCTTTCCCTATGTATTCAATATAGTATTTGAAGTTCTAGCTAGAGAAATTACGCAACAAAAGAATGTCAAGGGATACAAATTGGGATGGAAGAGATCAAAATATTGCTATTTGTAGATGATATGAGAGTATACATAAGCAGACACAAAAATTCTACCAGAGAACTCCTAAACTTGATAAACAACTTCAGCAAAGTGGCTGGATACAAAATTAACTCAAACAAATCAGAAGCCCTCCTCTACTCAAAGGATAAATAGGCTGAGAAAGAAATTAGGGAAGTGACAAAATTGACAATAGCCACAAATATAAAATATCTTGGTGTAGCTCTTACCAAGCAAGTAAAAGATCTGTATGACAAGAATTTCAAGTCTCTAAAGAAAGACTTTGAAGAAGTGCTCAGAAGAGGGAAAGATCTCCCATGCTCATCGATTGGCAGGATTAATTTAGTAAAAATGCCCAACTTACCAAAAGCAGTCTACAGATTCAATGCAATTCCCATCAAAATTCTGACTCATTTCTTCATAGACACAGAAAGAACAACTCTCAAATGCATTTGGAATAATAAAAAAAACCTAGTATATTGAAAATTATTCTCAACAATTAAAAAACAAAACAAAACAAAAAACAAAGCAAACAAACAAAAAAACTTCTGGGGGAATCACCATCCCTGACCTCAAGCTGGACTATACTATTGAGCAACAGTGATAAAAATGGCATGGTTTTAGTACAGAAACAGGCAAGTAGATCAAGGGAATAGAATGAAGACCCATAAATGAACCCACACACAGACAGTCACTTGATTATTTATAAAGAAGCTAAAACCACTCAGTAGAAAAATACAGCATTTTCAACAAATGGTGCAGGTTCAGCTAGTATTCTGCATGCAGAAGAATGCAAATTGATCCATACATATCTCTTTGAACAAAGCTCAAGTTCAAGTGGATTAAGGACCTCCACATAAAATCAGATACACTAAATCTAATAGAAGAGAAAGTGGGGAAGAGTCTGAAATACTTGGGCATAGGAGAAAACTTCCTGAACAGAACAACAATGGCTTATGAGTTAAGAACAATAATTGACAAATGAGACCTTATAAAATTGAAAAACTTCTGTAAAGCAAGGGACACTGTCAATAGGACAAAATGACAACCTACAGATTGGGAAAAGATGTTTACCAGCCCTACATCTGATAGAGGGCTAATATTCAATATATACAAATAACTCAAGAAGGCAAACTCCAGAGAACCAAATCACCCTATTACAAAGTAAAGTACAGAGCTAAATAATTTTCAACAGAGAACTCTCAAATGGCTGAGAAATGCTTAAAGAAATGTTCTACATCCTTAGTCATCAGGGAAATGTAAATCAAAAAGACCCCGAGATTCTACCTCACACCAGTCAGAATGGCTAAGATAAAAAAAATGCAAGTAACAGAAGAAGCTGGCAAGGATGTGGAGAAAAAGGAACACCCTTTCATTGCTTGTTAAACCACTTTAGAAATTGGTCTGGTGGTTCCTGAGAAAGTTGGAAATAGTTCTTTCCACATGAAGACCCAGCTATACAGCTCCTGGGCATATACCCAAAAGATACTCCAAACATTTAACAAGGACACTTGCTTCACTATTTTCATAGCAGCCTCATGTATAATAGCCAGATGCTGAAAAAAACCCAGATGTCTCTCAAGATAAGAATGGGTACAGAAAATGTGGTACATATATACAATGGAATGCTATGCAGCAATTAAAAACAATGACTTCATGAAATTCACAGGCAAATAGATGGAACTAGAAAATATCATCCTGAGTGAGGTAACCCAGACATAAAAGAACACACATGGTATGTACTGACTAATAAGTGAATACTAACCAAAAGCTAACAAAGTCTATAATACAACCTACAGTCCATATCAAGCATAGAGGGAAGGAAGACCAGGGGGTCAATGCTCCAGTCCTGAATTAAGGAGGGAACAGGACGATTGTGGAACATGGAAGGAGACCAGGGCACGAGAAGGAGAAAGGAGGAAGAGGAAATAGAACAGTTTCTGTGGTCAAGAGGCACTAGTGGACAGGAACAAGTGTGGCAGTTCCTGGGGAGGTCCAGCCAGCAACTGACCAATGCAGATGTGGATGCTTGGAGCCATTAATCAGACTGAACTCGGAAAACCTGGTGGGGGGAGCAGGTAGAAAGCCTGGAGGAGGAGATGGGGATTGCATCCTTATTGGGAGAACAACATAGGCTGTCCTGACCACTGAGTTCTCCCAGAGACTAGAACACCAAGCAAGGAGTGTTTCTAGAGGGATCCATGATACATAAGTAGCAGAAGATGGCCTTGGCCATCAGCAACTGGAGGGGAGGCTCTAGGTCCTGGGGAGGTTTGATGTCCCAGAGTAGGGGAATGCTGGAGTGGTGGGGTGAGAGAGTGTAGGTGGGGGGGAGCACTCTCATACAGGCAAAAGGGAGGGGGAAGGCAGTTGTGGGATGGGGGAATGGTGGAGGGGTAACTGGGAAGTGAGATAACATGGGATGGGGGATGGTGGTGGAGGGGGTAACCAGGAAGTGGGATATCATTTGATATGTAAACAAATGGAATGACTAATAATAATAAAAAAGAAAAAAAAAGGAAATATGCTTTTTTTTTTTTCTGGCAAAACACTAAATATATTTATAAGTCATCTTTGTCTGGAACCCAATGGGAGAGAAACAGGTGCAGAGAGGAAGGGGGACGGAAAGGGGAGGGAGGCTTCAAAGTTCCAATCATTCACACAAGATAAAGACATCTTCTGATAGCAGCACTGAAGCAGCCGGTGTGCTGAGCAGACCGTCCTGGTCTGCTGCTGACCGACTGTGTCCCAACAGGAGGCTCAAAGCCCTGCTCCTCGCTGATCCATCCGGGAATCCGGGTAGGAGTCTGATTATAGTTCATCCTGGTCTTGGCAAGTATGTTAAATACTGCAACATTACGAGTCCTGGGCAATTATGAGGCCAGTGTCGGGTTATTTATCTGGAGATGTAGGTGTATTTCCGAGAAGGGGAGCGGGGTGGTTCAGCATGAGCAGCTGGATCGTTCAGGAAGTCCCAGATGAGAATTGTGTCATCATGTGAACTACTGACAATCTGGAATTCATCAAACTGGAGGCGGAAAACTCGTCCAGAATGCTCCACAAGTGTCCGCAGACAAAGAGTCTCTGCAGGAGCACGCGGGTCCAAAGCAGCCATAAGATCCCACACTTTAATTTTCCCATCATAGGCTCCACTCACTATCCTTTTGTTATCAAATCGAATGCAGCGTACCAACTCCTCATGGCCTTCCAACACTCGCAGACACACTCCACACTCTATGTCCCACAGCCTGATGGTATTGTCAGAGGAGCCGCTCACCACCAGCCTGTCTCTGTACTGCAAACAGGCAATGCCACGCTTGTGCCCATTCATGGTCCTTACGAAATCACAGGTGCTTGTGTTCCACACCTTTATGGTTCTATCTCCAGAGGCAGAAACGATGTACTTGTCATCAAAGTCTACAACATTGACCGCAGCTCGGTGTCCCACCAGCACCCTCCTGAGGGTGATGTCAGTTGGGGAAGCCATATCCCACACAGCGATGGAACGGTCTTTGGAGCAGGTTACCATCATGCCATTATTGAAGCGCAGGTGCAGAAAGGCTTCACAGTGGTGAATCAATGTGTTTAGCATTTCACCTGCATTTACATCCCACACTCTGAGGGTGGAGTCCGAGGAGCCCGTGACGATTACCCTGTCATCGTACTGCAGACACAGGACGGAGCCCATGTGGCCCGTGAGGACCCGCCTGCATTCCAGGGTGTTTTTATCCCAGATCTTGATGGTGTTGTCCTGAAGGCCTCTGCGTCCCAAATGCTGGGATTAAAGGGGTGCGCCCCCACCGCCCGGCTGTTTGCTTGTTTTTTTCGGAAATACGCTTTCTATTTAGATTTCTTAGTAACTATAAGCATGACTACCTCAGCTAATTATTGTGCTTTTCAGAAATACAGTTTAATAACTCACAAGAATATTGAAAATTAGACAGTTTTAGATTTTGTGAAATATTTAAATGCAATATAAAGAGACATGCATTAGAGAAGAAGTTAAAGGGTTTCTCTTTTAGATATTAGAGTAAGGTCATAATATCACCATCAGTTCACAACAGCACCGTCACTTTGAATGACAACTCTAACTGTCTACTGAGGATAAGTACCTACATTTCAGTTATAATTTGGAAAAGCATGGAGACCAAGGACTTATCTTATTGTGCCAAACTGATTCTCTGTAGAACGTTGGCTATAATCTGGATTACATGTGAAAATGAGACTGGCTTCAGTCACTAGTTGGGATATCATGTATGTTTAAATCCCAGGAGTTCTTTAAACACGAACTGTCCTAGGATCTTATTTATGTTGGGACAACATATTTGCTTAATGTGGGATTTTGTTTGTCCTCCCTCCCAGAAGCCTATTTTAGAAACAAATAATTGGGATATACATCTATAATTAAATATGACTAAAGGAAAATATGTAGATATGGCTGGATTAAAAATAATGTTATAAAAATAAATAATTACATATTTAGTTAGTCATAATTACATGTTTTGGGAGTAATCAAGAAAAAGAAGATATTTAGGCCAGTATCTGTAGCTTAATTCAAATCCCATATTTTTCTCATTTAAATTCTAATGTCCCTGTGAATCACATAACCATGCATCTAATCTAATTTTAAATGAATTTTGTATGTAAGAATAATTGAAGGTTCTAAATATAGAACAGCAAAAGACTTTGCTCATGAGCGAGGAGAAGTAATACCTAACATGGGCAGGCTTAACTTCTAACATATCAGTTACCAGTCTATGAAATTGTATCATATCTATGGAATTGCTTTCTTTATTATGAGTGCACTGAGTCTTTTTAGTTTAATTCATGATAAATAAATATGTATGTAAATATATAATATTAATTAAATTGTCTTTTAAAACACTTTGCCTCATTCCAACAAATGGAGCTGGCCAAAATAGTTCTGTTCATAATAATGACTTAAACATAAATGATGTTCTTTGCAGGGGCAATTTGTAGGATATATCTGTGTCTTCATGGTGTATGTTTTTAAACTTGATATAACTATCATCTAGGAATATCATGACAGAGAATTTTTTCTTTAGTTTTTTCTTTGATTCTATATTAATTTGCATGTGTTTAATATAATATTTTAATATATCTATATATTACAAATATACATACATACAAACACACATATATATGTATTACTTTCTTGGTTTACTACTTATGATTTTTTTTTCTTCTAATGATATTCTCCTTGTACCTACTTCCCTTTCTACTTTAGTGTTTCCAATTGTTCTTGTAATGAATAAATGATGTAGTTGAAGTTGATTACAGTGGCAGGGGTGAGGGGTATTTGTAGAACAGATAATTGTACAGTGGCTATACCATTGAATCTCTCTCTCTCTCTCTCTGTCTCTCTCTCTCTCTCTGTCTCTCTGTCTCTCTGTCTCTCTGTCTCTCTCTCTCTGTCTCTCTGTC
>NC_034591.1:41016810-41021526 GCF_900095145.1 Mus pahari
CACACACACACACACACACACACACACACACACACACTAACTTTCATAAATCATCATGGAGGTCTATGCCCTCATAGGATTCTTTCCAATCTATGTGAAAAGGCAGACCACTACTGTGCAGGTCTGGTGTAGCTAATCAGAGCTGCTGAAGTTTCAAAAGTGTAATAATTGCTTCAAGCCTGGAGTCATTGTCCCCAACACTCCAGCCCTTTCTCTGGCTCTTTCATACCACTTACCCGTCCTTGCATTATGGTTCCTTGAGACTTGGACAGAGTGGCATAAATGTCTTTTTTGAGACAGAATATTAAACAGTCCCTTATTCTCAGCACATTGGCCAGCTAGGAGTCTGCCACATACTATTCTAAGGGATGGGAGTATATGAGTGAACAGAAAGGAGAGGGATTTCTTTTCATGAAAAGAATTTTTCATAAGAAAGGATTTTATTTCATAAAAACAAACTTGAAAAATACTCAGTGTGTTAAAAACTGACAAAAGGAGAAATGTATTTGCTCTCTCCCACTCTAATGTATTTAGTATTCTTGAGAATTTATAGATAATATGAATTCACAGTCAAAAATGCAAATATAGGTGGAAACTGTGACCTGTTCGCTGTAATTGCAGAGCATTGGGCTATACTGGGAATTAGTGGCTTGCTGGATGATGGATATGACAGCAGTCTTTCAGTTAGTGAAATGCCTATTGAAGCTTAAAAGGAAGAATAAGACAAGGGGGAACTGAGCCCTTTTGTCTTCAAAAGAAGAAAAAAAAGCTTTACAACAGTATACTGAGGGGAACTGAATTCTACACTTTTAACTCCATTAATCTCTTTCAGGAAAATCTACCTTATTGCCAAACATCTTGATAGGCACTGCAGGAGAACGTATTATTTCTTCAAATTGAAACCAACCCTTTCATTATCCTAAGGTTGTACTGATATGGTTTACCTTCACAGAATCACCAAGACCAGTCCACAAGGACGATCCCAAAATGGCACAATTGGAAAAAGCAAAGTTTTTTGCCTTAAAGGGCAATTTCTCTTCATTATTTCTTTTTTCTAAGAGCAGTGGTCCATAGAAGATGTAATCAGTATTTTTGAGAATTTTTGTGCACAAGTGCTTATTCCTGGGATATAGATACGTTCTGGAAATTGCTCCATTGAGCCTCTAGGGTAGCTTGATCTTAAAGTTAGCATACATTTTGTGATGGTAAAAATCTCAACAAAACTGGGACAAAAGGAAAATGCAATGAAAACTAACACCCCTAAAGCCATCAGTCAAATAATTTCCAGTCTTAGACTTCAAAACTTTCTATGCTTAAAATAAGGCAAGAAAATAGCACATTCCGCTCACCAAAGACTCCTTCCTCTAGAAAATATCCAAAATCCTGGAAGTCTTCACCCTTGTAGTATTAAAGCATAAAGCTATTAACAGATTTCTTTTGATATAGGCCATCTTATGAATACTTCATTATCAATCATTGATTTCCTTTTGAAAACTCTTTAACAGATGATTTTTTTGGGTGGTGTATAGTTAATCAACTCATTATGGTGTTCCCTAAAAGGCCAATTATATTAGACATCACCTTCAAAAAGCCTTGCTGGCCTGTTATGGAAAACGGCTGTTTTCTTGTAGGTCGAGTACTTTCTGCCAGTCTCCTTTTCCACAGTTGGCTCATATCTGTGAGGTGTGTGGGAATGGATGTGGCTCAGTTCCATCACTTTAATGGTGGGGATCACAGACAAAAAGAGTACAAGATCTCTGATGCCAACAGCAAAGAGGGGGCCAAGCAGGGGGGACAGATGCTGCTGCTGGCCTAGTACTTTGTCTTAAAAGTGTAGCCCAGATTTCCTCAATTATGAATCACTTATGTATGAAAAATAACTAAGAAATACTGATAACGAGTTGCCTCACATTGCCTTGAATTTGTTCAGATATATTAACACAAAATAGAAACTACACACATCTGATTTTGATGTAAAAACACAGAATTAAATGAAGGAATGGAGTAGCATATTAGTAAGAAGAAAATTTATAGGATTCAAATCTTAAATTTCTCCATGATTTTGCCTTCAGTAAGTATTCTGAGAGATAGAACTGGCAGCAAGATTAATCCAGGATTTAGTTTCTTGGTGAAGCACCAAGAAATGAAGAACATTAATTATTAATTACAGAATTTTAATTACAAAGTCAAATGAATTTTTTTGTTATGCTTTGTGGCCTTTTAAATCATGAATATGCAACTAACTGTACCATTGACCCGCAGATTTTAGGACTTAAACTGGTCTTACACATGAATCAGATAGAAGTAACTTGCAAAAATATCTTCTTCTGTTGTCTTGGCTTTTATTAATAATCATATTTCAGGTGTCATATGGCCAGAGTTAGGAGCAATAACACCCTGTAACAATGACAGATGTAAACAAAGCAATAGCAACAAACACACTTCTTGAAACAATTTAAGAAAGAAATTTGCATTAATGAGCAGAAAATGTCACAAGTAAGATCTGTTCCCCTGGAGCTCAGAGTTGGGAGTCCTGTCAGTCTCAAGAAAATAATAATTCTGACTCAATTGTAGTAATTCCTCCTTCTCTTCTTCTTCTTCTTCTTCTTCTTCTTCTTCTTCTTCTTCTTCTTCTTCTTCTTCTTCTTCTTCTTCTTCTTCTTTCTTCTCCTTCTCCCTCTCCTTCTCCTTCTTCTACTTCTTCTTCTTCTTCTTCTTCTTCTTCTTCTTCTTCTTCTTCTTCTTCTTCTTCTTCTTCTTCTTCTTCTTCTTCTTCTNTTCTTCTTCTTCTTCTTCTTCTTCTTCTTCTTCTTCTTCTTCTTCTTCTTCTTCTTCTTCTTCTTCTTCTTCTTCTTCTTCTTCTTCCTATTTATCTTCTTCCTTCTCCTTCACCTCTTTTTCCTTCTCTTCTCTCACCACCACCCCCTTCTCTGTTTTCTGTGATAATGTTTTATACTGTAGCCCAGACTAGCCTGGAACACAGTACCCTGCTCATAGTTTGGTCTCAAACTATTGACAATCCACCTGCTTAGGCACCTATGTGTTTGGATTCTGAACAGACTTATTTCCCATTAATTCAAAATTTTTATGGGAAATGGTTGGCTTAAGATTTGAAAGGGGGTGATAAGTAATTTTTCCCACAGATTTCCTAGAGAGGTTTAGGGAAGGCACAATAGAAGAGATGTATGGCAGATGGAGTGGGGCTAGCAAATACCAAGACAGAGGACTCTGAGACAGGTTATCTAGAGGGTAAGCTCAGATTCTTCTAGGGAAAAGGCTATTGATTCTGAGAAGGACACATATCATAATCAACGATGTGTTCCCAACATAGTCTCATCCCAGCCCCAGGCCACCCACCCTAAGTGTGGCAGCCCAATCGCAATGGACTTATTGCTATATTGATGTTTCCTTAAATGATGCTGGTTTGGAAGTTGATGCTAGGCACACATTGCCAGGGGACAGAGGACAGATGAGTTCCTATAGAGCTGCACTCATAACAAGTGACTTGTTAAATCAAGTTTGAATGATATAACACTCTGATAAGTTTGAAATTCTCCAAAGGAAAAAAAAGACAAATTTTAAAAGAAAAGGAGAGAATATCCAGGATTAAAATCTACAGAACTCAAGAAGGTTAACAAGCCCAAGGACCCAAATGAGGATGCCTCAATCCTACTTGGGGGGGGGGGGGAGAAGAAACTAATCAAAGTGGGGGAGGGGTTGAGAGGGAGGGAGGTACCTCTGTGGGAGAGGGTACAGGGAGGTGAAAGGTGAACATGATCAGGTATTGGGGAGTAGGGACAGGAGTAAAGCCCTGAGGGCCAGCCTAAAGAATGGAAATGAGCAACCTTAACCTTGGGAGGTAGGAGGTAGAGGACCTGGTAGAATGTACCAGAGACTTTGGTAGGTAAGAGACTCTAAGCACTCAAAGGGAGGGGCCTTAGATGAAATGCCCTATAGTGGGGTACAGGAACTTGTATAGCCCATCTCCAGCAGAAAGCCAGGGCATCAAGTGGAGAGATGGGGTTGGATTCCCACAGTCAAAAACTCTGACCAAGAATTGTTCCTGTCTAAAATAACTGTAGGAACAAAAATGGAGAAGAGACTGAGGGAAAAGTGGTCCAGTGACCTAACCAAATTGGGATCCAGATCAAGGGGAGGCTCCAAGTCCTGACACTATTACTGATGCTGTGGTGTGCTTACAGACAGGATCCTGGCATGACTGCCCTCTGAGAAGCCCAACAAGATGCTGAAAGAGCCAGATACAGATAATTATACCCAACCAATGAAAAGAAGCTGGTGATCACTGTAGTTGAATTAGAGAAAAGCAGGAAGAAACTGAGGAGGAGGGCAACTCTATTGGAAGACTAGCAGTCTGAACTGACCTGGACTGCACAGATCTCTCAGACACTGAGCCGCCAATCAGACAGTAAACACCAGGCAATATGAAGCCCCAAACACATATGCAGCAGGTGAATGCCTGGTCTGGCCTCAGTAAGAGAAGGTGCACCTAACCCTCAAGAGACCCGAGGCCCTAGGGACTAGAGAAGTCTGGTAGCATTGGGGGTGGAGATCCTCTTGGAGATGCAGGAGGAGGAATGAGATGAGGAACTGTCAGAGGATAGACCAGGATAGGAATAAAGACTGGACTATAAAAAGAAAGAAAGAAAGAAAGAAAGAAAGAAAGAAAGAAAGAAAGAAAGAAAGAAAGAAAGAAAG
>NC_034591.1:41021762-41040172 GCF_900095145.1 Mus pahari
CTACAGAGTGAGGTCCAGGACAGCCAGGGCTACACAGAGAAACACTATCTCAAAAAAAAAAACAAACAACAAAAAGAAAGAATGAAAGAAAGAAATGTGACAAACTAAATATAAGAAAAACATAACAAAAGGGAAACTAATTTTCTCAATTTTTGTTCCTTATCTCATATATGTCCAGGTTTGTGCCAAGTTGACAAAAAGTGCCAAGTTGACAAAAAACAGCCTATATAGGGCATATTTGCTTGCAAGTTTCTAACTCAAAAATAGGCATTACATCATGCATTTCAATGTACAATATATTATATAAATAATAAAGTGAGATTGACTACAAAACTGTTTTTGTGAGTATAAAAACACATATAAATAATGAAAAACATGAAATAGGACTGTATAATTAGTAAAATAAAATTCTTTGTTGAAAGATAATAGATTACAGCTACATGCTGTCATTATAAGAATTACTGGTCAGTTTAGTTTTAGAAAGTTTAATAATAAAATTCAAGCATCATCAATAACATACAGTTTTTGAATAAGTGCAGAAATTACAATTTCTGCATTTATTCACATAACTATATTATTGATATAAATATTCCATGCTTGTCTCTGGCCCCAGGACTCAGGTGAGATTTCCATCCTATATCCCAGGTCTCTCAGAGAACAGTCTACACAGTGAGCATGCAGATCACAGAAGCAACAGAGCTTCTTAGACAGGGTCCCTTCAGAACTTCATCCTCAGCCAAGAGGCTGAGCTGAGACCCAGAACTCTGGGTACCTTCCTTGCCAGAGGAGAGCTTGCCTAAAGAGAGTGCTCTGACCACTGGAACACAGGAGAGAGTTGGACTCCCAGGAGTGCTGACAGAGGCTAACAGAATCACAGGAGGAACAAGCTCCAGCCAGAGAGAGCTAGAACATCTAACACCAGAAATAACCAGATGGTGAAAGTCAAATGTAAGAATCTTACTAACAGAAACCAAGACCACTCTGCATCACCAGAATCCAGTAAGCCCAATACAGCAAGTCCTGGATGCCCCAACATATCCATAAAGCAAGATTCAGTTTTATATTGTATCTCATGATGCTGGTAGAGGAATTTAAGAAGAGAATTAATAACTCACTTAAAGAAATGCAGGAGAACACTGCTAAACAGGTAGAAGTCCTTAAAGATGAAACACAAAAATACTGTAAAGAATTCCTGGAAAACACAACCAAACAGTTGATGGAATTGAACAAAACCATCCCAGATCTAAAAATGGAAGTAGAAACAATAAAGAAAATCCAAAGGGAGACAATTCTGGAGATAGAAATTCTAGGAAAGAAATCAGAAACCATAGATGATAGCATCAGCAACAGAGATGGAAGAGAGAATCTCAGGTGCAGAAGATTCTATAGAAAACATGGACACAACAATAAAAGAAAATGCAAAATGCAAAAAGATCCTAACTCAAAACATCCGGGAAATCCAGGACATAAGGAGCAGACCAAACCTACAGATAATAGCAGTAGATGAGAATGAAGATTTTCAACTTAAAGGGCCAGTAAATATCTTCCACGAAATTATAGATGTAAACTTCCCTAACCTAAAAAAAGAAATGCCCATGAACATACAAGAAGCCTATAAGACTCCAAATAAACTGAACCAGAAAAGAAATTCCTCCCGACACATAATAATCAGAACAACAAATGTACTAAATAAAAACAGAATATTAAAAGCAGTAAGGGAAAAAGGTCAAGTAACATATAAAGGCAGACCTATTAGAATTACCCCAGACTTCTCACCAGAGACTATGAGAGTCAAAAGATCCTGGACAGATGTTATGCAGACCCTACAAGAACACAAATTCCAGCCTAGGCTACTACTCCCAGAAAAACTCAATTACCATAGATAGAGAAATTAAGGTATTCCATTACAAAACCAAATTCACACAATATCTTTCCAGGAATCCAGCCATTCAAAGGATAATAAAGGGACAACTCCAATACAAGGACAGAAATTATGCCCTAGGAAAAGCAAGAAAGTAATCCTTCAACAAACCTAAAAGAAGACAGTCTTAAGAACAGAACCACAACTCTAACAACAAAAATAACAGGAAGCAATAATTACTTTTCCTTAATATCTCTTAATATCAATGGACTCAATTCCTCAATAAAAAGATATAGACTANCAGACTGGCTATGTAAACAGGACCCAACCTTTTGCTGCATAAAGGAAACCCACCTCAGGGACAAAAACAGACACTACCCCAGAGTAGAAGGGTGGAAAACAATTTTCCAAGCAAATGGTCCAAAGAAACAAGCTGGAATAGCCATTCTAATATCGAATAAAATCAACTTCCAACCCAAAATTATCCAAAAGACAAGGAGGGGCACTTCATACTCATCGAAGGTAAAATCTTCCAAGATGAACTCTCGATTCTGAATATCTATGCTCCAAATGCAAGGGCATCCACATTCATTAAGGAAACTATAGTTTAAAGCTCAAAGCACACATTGCACCTCACATAATAACAGTGGGAGACTTCAATACCCCACTCTCATCAACAGACTGATCCTGGAAACAGAAACTAAGCAGAGGCACAGTGAAACTAACAGAAGTCATGAAACAAATGGATTTAACAGATATCTACAGGACATTTTATCCTAAAACAAAAGGATATACCTTCCTGTCAACACCTCATGGTACCTTCTCCAAAATTGAACATATAATTGGTCACAAAACAGGCCTCAACAGACATAAAAATATTGAAATAATCCTATACATCTTATCAGATATAATTGGTCACAAAACAGGCCTTAACAGACACAAAAATATTGAAATAATCCTATACATCCTATCAGATATAATTGGTCATAAAACAGGCCTCAACAGACACAAAAATATTGAAATAATCCTGTACATCCTATCAGATCACCACGGAATAAAGCTGATCTTGAATAACAACATAAATAATACAAAGTCAATATTCACATGGAAACTGAACAACATTCTACACAATAACAGTACTACTGTAAGATCCAGCATTACCTCTCCTGGACATATACCCAGAAGATGTTCCAACTTGTAAAAAGGACAAATGCTCCATCATGTTCATAGCAGCCTTATTTATACTAGCCAGAAGCTGGAAAGTACCCAGATGTTCCTCAACAGAGGAATGGATACAGAAAATGTGGTACATTTACACAATAGATTACTATTCAGTTATTAAAAACAATGAATTTTTGAAATTTTTAGACAAATGGATGGATATCATCCTGAGTGAGATAACCCAATCACAAAGGAACACACATGATATGCATATACTGATAAGTGGATATTAGCCCAGAAACTTAGAATACCCACGATATAATTTGCAAAACACATGAAACTCAAGAAGAAGGAAGATCAAAGTGTGGATACTTAGTTCCTTCTTAGAATTGGGAACAAAATACCCATGGAAGGAGTTACAGAAACAAAGACTGGAGCTGAGATGGAAGAAAGGACCACCCAGAGACTGCCCCACCCAGGGATCGATCCAATAAACAACCACCAAACTCAGACACTATTGCATATGCCAGCAAGATTTTGCTGACAGGACCCTGATATAGTTATCTCTTGTGAGGCTATGCCAGTGCCTGGCAAATGCAGAAGTGGATGCTCACAGTCATCTATTAGATAGAACACAGGGCTCCTAATGAAGGAGCTAGAGAAAGTACCCAAGGAGCTAAAGGGGTCTGCAACCCCATAGGAGAAACAACAATATTAACTAACCAGAATCCCCAGAGCTTGTGTCTCTAGTTGCATATGTTGCAGAGGATGGCCTAGTAGGCCATCATTGAGAGGAGAGGCCCTTGGTCTTATGAAGATCATATGCCCCTGTACAGGGAAATGCTAGGGCCAGGATATGGGAGTGGGTGGGTTTGGGAGCAGGGAAGATGTATCTGGAGGGGACTTTTGGGAGAATATTTGAAATGTAAATGAAGAAAATATCTAATAAAAATTAATTTATTTTTTACATTCTATATCCCATTCCCCACCTACCCACCCCTGATCTACCCTCTGACTGCTCCACATCCCACACTTCCTTCACACACATACTCTCTCCACGTGGATGCCCCTACCCCCACCCCACCTGACCTCTAAACTCTCTGGGGCCTCCAGTCTCTTGTGAGTTAGGTGCATCATCTCTGAATGAATACAGACCCAGACGTCTTCTACTGTATGTGTGTTGGGGGCCTCATATCACCTGGTGTATGCTATCTGTTTGGTCATCCAGTGTTTCAGAGATCTTAGGAGGTAGAGATTAATTGAAATGCTGAAAATGTTAAATATAAAACAATCCTGGTGTAAAGCATCCTGTAAATCTGGGGCACTACAAAAAGAAAAAATGTAAGATAAATGGGAATACAGAAAGAATAAAACTGTTTAAATGCATGCAAGGTACAAGAAGTGTACAGTATACTAAGTAAAATGGATCAAAAAAAAATTCTCCTCAGCGCATAATAGTCAAATCCCTCTACATACAGAAAAAAAGAAAGATGATTAAAAGCTGAAAGAGAAAAAGATCAGGTAATGTTTAAAGATAGACCTATAAGAATCACACCTTACGTTTCAGTTGGAAACTCTACAACCTAGAAATGACTTGATGGAAACCTTACAAATAGTAAGAGTCCACAGTTGTTAGCCAAAACTATGATATCCTCTAAAACTCTCAATCATCATAGATAAGAAAAAAATTCCACGCTAATTCTGAATTTTAGCAGAAACTATCTACAAATACAGTTGTACAGAATGTGGTAGGAAAACAAATAAACAAAACTTCATCCTAAAGAGTTTAACCACATTCACAAAACACAAGGGATATGTAATATCTGAATAGTAAATCCAAAGATCTGGGAAAGCCCACATAAGAACAAAATATTAGGAATAAACCAATACTTCTCATTAGTATCACTCAGCCTCAATGGTCTCAATTCTCCAATAAGGAGATCCAGAAAACGAAACGAATATAAGAACAGGATCCATCCTTCGGCTGCCTATAAGAAACATGCCCAACCATGTTTATTGCTGTTTTGTTCTTAATAGAAGAAATTGGAAACAGCCTAGACTCCATCAATGAATGAATGAATTTTTAAAATGTGGTGCATTTACAGAATAGGATAGTAATCAGATGTTAAAAAAAAACTAAACTTGCAGGTAAATAGATATATCTAGATAAAAACCACCCCGAATGAGGTAACCCAGACCCAAAGAGACAAATATGGCATGAATTCACTTATACATGGATGGCCACAGTGATTACCCATCATACTTTGTTCCACTGTTCTATTTTTACTTACTACCATACAATGGTTTTTTGTTCTCTGAAAGTTGAAAAGACACCAAAGAGCTGTTTACTGACTACTTTATGTGTGAAGAAGAGACTGCACATTGAAATAATGTGTCATTGTTTTAATTTCTAGGGCTCAAAAGTTTCATAAGCTTCCAGAGTCTTGAAGTATCCTTACTTTCTGATGTCTTAGGAAACTCCATCACCCCTCCATTGAAAAAATGTTACAATCTGAATGAAACACTTACGGGACCTTTGAAATGTGTCATTGTTTTAATTTCTAGGGCTCAAAAGTTTCATAAGCTTCCAGAGTCTTGAAGTATCCTTACTTTCTGATGTCTTAGGAAACTCCATCACCCCTCCATTGAAAAAATGTTACAATCTGAATGAAACACTTACGGGACCTTTGAAATGTGTCATTGTTTTAATTTACAGGACAGATTATTTAGACAAATAAAAGAAATATATTTGAATGCTTGAGGTACAGTGTTCAGGAAATAATTACTACACTAACAACTTCATTAAAAATAAAAATGAGCTCATTTAATTGAATTACTTGTAATTGCTAATCAATTAAAAACACTTCCAGAAAGGTTATGGCATTCTTGGATTTCAAGTTAAATAACTCTCAGGGGACAGAAATCTCATTAACAAGTCCATATTTAAAAATAAAATAAATCAAGATCTAGGATAGTAAAGATTCAGAGAATTTTGAGGGCATGGTGAAATAAAATATTATAAGGGAAATAGATCTTCTCTACAAACAGTGTGAGGATTATTGCAGTGCTTAAGTTTGGAGTTTAGTTTATATTCAAATCATGTGCAGCTATGTAGTATAATTCCTAATAAAAATGTTACTTAGCTTTTCTTCAGTGGATTTTTTTTTCTTTACAAGTCAGTCCCCAGAGTACGTCACTTTAAGCTTTCTTCAACAAATTTGAGTCTACATGCATGCGTGTGTGAATGTGTCTCCGTGTGTGTTATGTTGTGTTATATTGTGTCATACTAATTTTGTGCATGCATATATTTAAATATGCTCACTAGTGCATATGTTTGTGAAGTAGCTTAATACTTCCTATGCCACTGTTCATTCAATTAGTCAATCTTGAAAGAATAATTAAATGCTCTGTCTCACTGTTTTCTGGTCTATAAAATGAGATAAGGCTAAATAGTTCTGTTATTTGTCCACAGAATTAAGTATTTGTTATATTATGTGCAAAGTCCCTAATACAGTGGAATTAGTAATGTCCACTAAATTCTAGAGGACATTGCTGCTATTGTGCTAATAAGGAGAAACAGGCTTGCTACCATCATTGCCCACTTTGCACTCTCTGCTTGAAGATTTCCCTTTGGTTTCTAAGCAGAATAAGTCATCCTTTAAGGGTCCAATAATAGCATCCTTATTATTATTACTCATATATCTCTGTAATGTGACTGCAACTTTTGGTGAACCTATGTAATTATCTACAACTCTGATATGAAACCATCATGAACACCCTGCTGAGTTGTTTTGTTTGTTCATTTCTTTGTTTCCTTTTCTGCACCTACTTTCTCATGCTTCACCTGCAGTGACTTATGGTATGAGAAGTTATATCTAGAAGTTCTACCAACACACACACACACACACACACACACACACACACACACACACATTTCTTTTCATTTGCTTCTTTCTCCATAAGGCTTTCTCTCTTCAAAATCACTAACTTTAGATGCATCTGAAAAATGGTTGTTTACTGAAAGGGCAATACTTTTTCTAGACAGAAAAGAATCAGCAGTCAATGTAGGCTTGAGTGCTTAGATTCATGCCATCAATGATTGATTCTCTGACTCATAGAGATCATGTGAGAAAAATACAAACTGTCTCACTACAATTTCCCAGGAAACCTCTGTACAATGATTATAAAAGAAGCAGGACAGGGAGAGAGGAGAGAGGAGGCCAAGAGCTGGAGAAACAGGAGACAAACATAGACACTGAGACAGAGATATAATTTCCTGTAGAGTGAAGAAAATCTTCGTAAAGTCTTCTAAAAAGAATACCAAGCCCTTGAAAATGTATGTGAATTAAAATGAAAAAATAATCTGATTATTTTAAAATTTGGATGTCTGGGTAGATCTTTGGCACCAGGTTTCTGATATATAGATACAGATATGTATGAGTAATAATAATAAGGATATCATGGATAGAACTTGAATCCTTAGAGGATGTGTTATTAAATTATTCTGCATATAAAACGTGTATGTGTGTGTTTATGTGTGTGCAGTAGAATATATGTATATTTCTTTGTATAGTAACTAAGTGTAAGACTCACAAAGCTTGTATCCAATACCTACAGTTGTAAACAACTTCCCTTATTACAGGTAGATTATGTCATTGTATAGGTGGTAAAGTACTTCAGGCATGAGTTCCTTCTACAAAAACCTTATTGTGTTAATCAATCTATATTATAAAATCAAATTTTTGCTTGTTAGAACAGCATTATTTTAAGCATCAGTTGTACGTAGAAATCATTCTAAAATGCAATGTGCCCTGAATTTCTTTACCAAGGATTGACAGGTTAAAAATAATGCAAAGTACCCTGCAATTCACCTATAACCACTCAATATTTACATTTTATCTGCCAAACTAATATGCACTTTTCTTTTCAGGCAATAGTATTTGAAAAATGTACTTAAAATCCTAAGCTTGATTTAGAACTTAAGACTAAAGGAAGACAATGTGAAGAGAATTATTATATTCAACCACATGTCTCAATCCTCAGAAACTATTATATATATATGCATATTTATGATAAATTTATTATAAAAGAGTGTAAATAAAAGTGTGATTAAACTCAAAATGGGCAAAAATAAAGTTTGAGGTGAAATTAGACCTGAGGTAGAATGAGCTCTCTGAGGACAATCTGAAGCCAGAAAATAATAATATTTTTTTGTTTTTTTTTTACGTTTTAATATTCCTGTTTTCATTTGACACTTTCATTCTCAGCATTCTGTTCAAAATATATGTATACTGTTTTGTATATTTTACAAATTAAAAATAATGCTGTGTTTGTGTTTGCATAGAACATCTTTCCCCAAACGTTGACTTGGAACCCTAAAGTGAATAATAAAGTACAGCAACATCAAATATAATGTGATGTAAAATAGAAAAAACTTTTGGCAGAGCAAAAAAGATTTGAGCTAAGCACTGCACAGAATATTTTGGAATTATTTATTATTTTGTAACATTAGGTCATTTCTAAACGTGGAATCTTTATATGGAAGAGGAATTCATTTAGCAATGCACTAATGGAGCATTGTTCCAAACTAACTGCTCATAGGCAGCCACCATATACTCTCTGTATATAAATGTTGTCTAGGATACTTTATATATGCACACAAAAGATAAAAATATCTTAGAGGCTTTGTACATAACTAAAAGTTTCTCTTGTCAACATCATCATCATCTCCATTTATTAGAAAATATTATTAACTTAACTTTTCATTCTCCCTTAGTTATTTCCTAACATCTTGTCATAGAGGACATAACTTACTACACTACAACCAATCACATTTCATGTCTTGGGTTCCTCCTTCCATTATGATAAACTATTTATTTTATTTGCCTTTGATGACTATGAAAACTCTGAGAATCACTTGCTAGTATTTTATAGAATTTTCATGTAGTTGTATCTGTCTGCTATTTTCCTCATGATCAGAATAAGACTACGTCTGTAAAGAGGAAGATCATAGCGGTTACAATTAATTTTCTATTGTGTCATGCTATGGTCACATACAAGTAGCCCTCAGTGCTAAAGTCTTGCTATTATTTTATTTCACTATACCCTCCTTCTTTTCTCGTCCCAATCCTTCGAACAAGTCATGTTAAAAAACAAAACAAACAAAACACTTAAAGAATTCCATTAAGCACAATCCAATATTAGAAAATCGAGTAATAGACAATCTATTTAATTACAAAATATTTTCTCTAAAATAGTATAAAAGAAAGCACAGTCCCTGAAAGATCCGCCTTCCCAGGGAGATCCTCGCTCAAGTCCCAGGATGAGGTGATGCCCCAATAACTCGAGAGAAACCATTCTTGATGCGATATGCATGAGGTTTAATTGGGAAAAATCAGCATGCTGAGGACGAGCTCATAGAAGATCGACCTTCAAGCAGTTTCAATTGAGGGCTTTTAAAGGAAAGACTATACGAAAGGGGGGGGGAGTTCACAAAGAATGGGAAGCTGAGTAAACATTTCAGCTCATCTCTTACTGAAGAGTTACAGGCTATCTTTGGTAAACATTCTTGGTGGGGATCTAAGTAAACATCATAAGAGTGGGGATGATGTATTATCCCATCTCCTACTGAAGGGTTACAGACTTATCTTTGGCAAACATTTTTAGTCCCTTACACAAAGAGGCGCCAGGGTGAGTTTAAGATGAGCCTGTTCCAGAGGTCATCGGTAACTCAGGCTGAAGGTGAAAGAACAAAGAACTCTTTGCTGGGCTTTGTTTCTAGGGGGGTCTAAGAAACAAATTGAGTTGGGGTCTTACATCATGAAGACTGAACCACCATGCTAAGAGCATGCATGGGACTAGCCTATGCCCTCTGCACATATGTAACAGTTGTATAGCTGTTCTTCACGTGGGGCTAATGAAGGTGGAAGAGAAGGCTGTCTCTGACTATGTTGCCTGCCTTTGGGACCCTTTCCATAACAGGGCTGCCTAGTCTCCTCAGTGGAAGAAGCTGCTCCTAGTATTACTGTGATATGAACAGAATTCCACTACACAGCCCAACGCTGCACCTAAGTAGCCTCTCTTTCCTGTCTTTGTGAGAGTTGAGTATATCCTATATCTGATTTATTCTGTCAAATCTCTCTCAGATTTGTCACTTTCAAACATTGATGCTTCCTTCTGCAAACTTTACTTTCATTGTTTGGGATTAAAGGTGTATACTAAGGACATGTACGTATTCTACGCAGAGAGAATAAAGACGTGTACTGAAGCTTGATCAGACACACCTAGCATATCTTTGGGTGTGATCCCTTGCCAGAACAGCCATGTTTTGGAATTAAAATTCCTTCATATCTTTCCCTCTTTCTGTTTAAGCCACAATTTGTAAGTAAACCCCATAAATATAAGTCTATTTTTTATAAAGAGCTGTTGATACAAGTTAATGTGATGATCCTTCATAATGGCAGTCCTGATCAACTTCCTTCAGCAATTGCCCATTAGAGATTAAGGTTTTCCAATCTTCCAGTCTGATGAACATTCTCTCATTTTTCTTCCTGTTTGTTGAGCTGACCCCATTACTCATGCGCGGGTGGGGTGGTAGGGGGGACTGAAGAATCCAAAATAAACTCAAGCCCACTCAGCCTCTTCCACCTCTGAAGGGACTTTCCAAACTATACTAGCAGATCAAGTACAGAGCCAGATAAAAAAAAGCAGGCCGACTAAACGATGATGAGAAAAAACTGTAAGGGCAGGCAGAGTGAGAAACTAGGCCAAAGGTAGTTATCCTATACAAACCAACCAGTGCCTGAAAGGGTTACTTGCTACACCAATGAGAATAAGCCAGCTAGCCCTGCTGCCTAAATCTGCCCCTTACAAGGTATAAAAGGCAGGTTCTTTCTTTGTTTGGGGGTCTCTCCTCTTGCCTGTATGCTGAGAGGGGAGGAGCAATGCTTTGGATCAATTAAAAAAAAAATCCTCTTAAAGTTTGCTTTGATGTTGGTCTCTGTGGTCTTTGTGAGTGAGGGTCTTTTGGCAGACTCCAAAATTTGGTGCATTGGCCAGTAAGATCCTCCTCAGGAGGACCCAGACACCGTTCATCGGAGGACTGCTTGAGCAAGATAAAGTGGGATCCCTGTCTATCTGTCTGTCTGTCTTGTCAGGGTCCGCCATCTGTGTTTGTCATTTGTGAGGCTGGTTATGTCTCAGATTTGCAAGGCTGCTTAGGTCTCAGGTTCTGGGATTCTCTCCTGAGAGAGACCCATCTGGGTGGGCATTCTGACGTGCAGATGGGTCAAGATGTCACAGACCACAGGAAACTGGATGATGCTCCAGATTCCGGCTAGGGAGTTGGAACGGAGGTGGTCCTTCTCAACCCACTGGAGACAGCTACCGCCTGGTACGGGTAGTATCAGACTTCTGTGGGAATCACATCTAGGATGCCTTGTATTCTTTTTTGTCTTACTTGTTTTCTGTGGTATTACTGTGACACTTTATCTGGACAGTTTCTGTTGTGTGTCTGTGTGCCTTGTGTGTCCTGGTATGTCTCTGTGTTTGGACTTGGACTGACAACTGACAACTGTTTTGAGAATCATGAGACAGACACTACCCATCCCTATGTGTCTGCCCTTTTCTCCCATCCACAGGTCCCCTACTGTTTGGTACTTATGCCCTTCAGGAAAAGTCTAAGAAGAAAATCATTTCAGAACCCGATGCTGACCTCCTCCTTTCAGATCCTCCTCTGCTGCCCTACCTATTTCCCCTTTTATTTCTCCCCAACTTCAGGGAGCTTCTGGAGAGTTGTAGATGCCGCCACCATCCTTGGATCACCAAGATGGCAGACCATCAGCCCCACCGAGGACCCAGAGCTGAGGGAGTTCTGGCACATCCGCCCAGCGCGACCCAGGCGGCAGGTGCTGTGCCCCAGCTTCCTCGGGCGGCTCCACCCTTGTTCCCATGCCCCTCATGTGGTCGGCTGTGCTGAGCACGCGAGGCAGAGAAAGGTGGCATGAGGCAGAGTGAGGTGGCATGAGGCAGAGTGAAGCTGCAGGAGGCAGCGCGAGGCCTCCTCTGCAGTGCTGAAGGGTGAGCCTGCCCCCACCCTGCCACCACTGCTATCAGTGCTCACCAGCCATAAGGCCCCGCCATGCCCTACTGAGGTGCAGATCCTCCGTGGGGTGTGTGAAGCGGTCATCACTAGAGACTACTGGCATGCAGGTTTGACCCCGAGGTGTGCTGCACCCCTTCGAATGGCAGCCCCACAGGATGATTGTCAGCAATTGTTGCAGGTTCTCTTCACCACAGAGGAAAGGCAGAGAAATCTCTTAGAAGCTAGGAAGAACGTCCCGGGTCACAAATGGGAGGCCCTTTCAACTGGTTACTGGGTTCATAGAAGGTAGGGAGCACCTAAAAGCCTATTGCCAAGCTCTAATGGTGGGTCTCATCTCTGTGGGGCTGGGAAGTGCTCCACCAGTCTGACCAAGGTAATAGGAAATTAAGGAAAGACAGGGTAAGTTAGTAAGAGAATTGTATAGGTTGATAAGAAAGTACAGAGGAAGAGGAAGAGGAAGGAAGGAAGGAAGGAAGGAAGGAAGGAAGGAAGGAAGGAAGGAAGGAAGGAAGGAAGGAAGGAAGGAAGGAAGGAAGGAAAGCACTGCTAAAAAGTGAGCTAAGAAGTGAAGGAAGAGAAAGACAAAGAGGATGAAGAAGACAGATGTGTACAGATAGAGGTCTGGAAAAGAAGAGAGAAATATTAAACCCATAGAGAATCTAGGCAAGGAGATCTCGAAAATAATAAAGAGCAAAGCTTCAGTAGACTCAGGAGAGGTAGATGACAATGGCAAATGGAGAGATTAACAGTGAGGAGAGGTAGAAATAGAGAGGAAGGGGAATAGAGAGAGTTCTGAGATGGGAGAGGCAGGCAAGAGGAAGGGTTGCTATATAGAAATAGAAAGCATGATGGTAGAAGGACAAAGTACAAGCAGTGAGACACATGGACAGGCTGACAAAGACAAAGACCAGAGTCAGAATCAGAGATGTGCAGTGAGACAGAAGGATGAGTGACAGGATGGGGACGTGATAATTAGATAACATCCAAAGGGACCAAAGACAAGGAGGAGGCACAAAGAGAGAAAGAGAGAAAACATTGTATGAGATCTCCATTACAGTCAGGAAAACAGAAGCAAAGAAAGGTAAATAACAAAGACTAGAACCTGGCAAGGTGGCACATGCTGATAATGCTAGCAATTGGGAATAATAAGCAGAAGGAACAGGAAGCCAGGGAATTAAAAGGGGACAAGAGACAAGAGAGAAACTTGCATAAAATACTGGCCACAGTAGTCAGGCGAACTAGAGAGCTTAGAAAGACAGTACCGGGCAACTGCAGAGAGCCTTTGGCTAAAGATGAATGTGCTTACTGTAAAGAAAAAGGACACTGGGCGAGAGGCTGCCCCAAGAAGAAGAGGGGCAAAGGTGGCTCTCTGAAGCTAGAAAAGAGACTGTGTTTCATATTCCTCCACCGACCAGTTCAAGACAAGTTAGAAAGTTGCTAGGCAGTGGGGGCTTTTGTAGATTGTGGATTCCAGATTTTGTTGAATTAGCAACCCCACTTTATCCCCTCACAAGAGATAAACAGCCCTTCTATGGGGAAATAAACAAGCCTTCAATGCCATTAAGACTGCCCTAATGTCGGCTCCAGCTTTGGGCCTCCTGGATGTGACTAAGCCCTTCCATCTATTTGTGGCTGAGAACAAAGATATTGCCAAAGGGTTTCTTACTCAGAGATTGGGGTCCTGGAAAAGACCTGTGGCATACTTATCAAAAAATTATACCTTGTGGCACCAGGATAGCCTGCTTGTCTGTGCACAGTGGCTGCTGTGATGTTATTGGTCGAGGATGCAGATAAATTGACTCTGGGGCAGAACTTGGTAATCTCGGCGCAACACATCCTAGAAAGTGTAGTTTGTCAGCCTCCTGACTGATGCCTGACTAACACTCTAATGACACATTACCAGACTCTGTTGCTCAACTCTGATAGAGTCACTTTTGCACACACACACCCCACCCCCCGCAAGCCTAGACCAAGATCCAGGCTTGGAGTCCCCTGTCCATGACTGTCAGCAAGTTCTTCGACTGAGACACATGGGTGGCAAAAAGATCTGACAGACCAGCCACTACAGGGTGCAGGCATTACCTGGTACACAGACTGAAGCAGCTATCTTGAGGAAGAGAAGAGACATGATGGAGCAGTTGTGGTAGATGAACATCAAGTTATCTGGACTGCCAGGGACACGTCGGCCCAAAAGGTAGAACTGATTGCCCTCACTAAGGCCTTGGAATTAGGAAAAGGAAAAAGATTCAAATTCTACACGAATAGCAGGTATGCTTTTGCAACAGCCCATGTCCATGAGGTCATATATCAAAAGAGGGGTCTACTGACATCTGGAAAAAAAAATAAGAACAAAGAGGAAATACTGGCTCTACTGAGGGTCATCCACTACCCTGCCAAGGTAAATGTCACCCACTGTCCTAGTCACCAGAAGAGAGATACCATGATAGCAAGGGACAGCAACATGGCAGACCGAGAGCAACATGGCAGTTGCAGCCATGGCCCTGTCAGTGCTCCTGGCAATGGAGCCTGAAAAAACCCGTCCCCGAGTTTAAATGACTTAGCCCTCATTTCCAAAGATTCCAGTCACAAGTTCAACAAAAATAAAAGACTGTGGTACACCTCTGGGGGAAATAAAATCCTACCACAAAGACAAGCAGAGGCTATGATCAAACAGATGCATCAGTGGACTCATTGAGGGGTAAGCAAGCTCATTCAGACATTTTCCAAGACTAAGTTCCATGTACCAGGGTTGAAGCACCTTGTGGAGCAGGTGGTGCACAAGTGTGTGCCCTGCCAAAAGTCAATGTCTGCTGCACCACGGTGGATCCAGGGAAGAGGTATTGGTAAGACAGACATGGAGTCTACTGGATTGTCGACTTTACTGAAGAAAATATGGGTATAAATACCTTCTGAGTTTTGTGGATATGTTCTCATGATGGGAAGAAGCTTTTCCCTGTGAAAATGAGACTGCTCAGATGGTCATCAAGAAGATTACTGAAGAAATTTTTCCAAGGTTCAGAGTGCCGAAAGCAATAGGGTCAGATAATGGCCCTGCCTTTGTTGCCCAGGCAAGTCATAGTGTGCCCAAGTATTTAGAGGTAGAATGGAAATTACATTGTGTGTACAGACCTCAGAGCTCAGGACAGATAGAAAAGATGAATATAACCCTAAAAAAGACCTTGACAAAATTAACCATGGAGACTGGCACTGACTGGGTGGTGCCCCTCCCCTATTTAGAACCAGAAATACACCCTATTGATTCAGTCTTACTCCTTTTGAGATTTTTTTATGGGGCTCCCACTCCCCTCACTATCTTAAATGTGATTGAACCCATAAAATGTTGTAATAATGATCTGTATGCTAAGATAAAAGGCTTGCACACTGGTCACAACTCACTACAGTGTATGAGCTGGGTACCCCAAAGACATCTCACCAGTTCCAGGACAGAGATTTGATCTATGTGCACCAGCATCATGCCCAGACCCTTGAGCCTCGCTGGAAGGGTCTTTACCTAGTCCTGCTTGCTACCCCTTTTTATCCTGTTTCTGCTCTTAACCTTTAGCCCATGCATCCTTAATTGCTTAAGTACAGTACAAGTTTTGATGCTCAGACAGCAATACCAGCAGCTCCAATAAAGTGAGACATCATTTCAGGATTGAAATGCACCAGAGAAAAAGAGGGGACTGTAGAATCCAAAATAATTTCAAGCCTACTCAGCCCCTTCACCCTCTGATGGGACTTTCCAAACTATACTAGCAGGCCAAGTGCAAAGCCAGATAAGGAAGCTGGCCAACTAAACGATGCTGAGAAAAAAACATAAGGGCAGGCAGAGTGAGAAACTAGGCCAAAGGTAGTCACCCTATGCAAACCAACCAATGCCTGAAAGGGTTACTTGCTACACCAATGAGAATAAGCCAGCTAGCCCTGCTGCCTAAATCTGCCCCTTACAAGGTATAAAAAGCGTGTTCTTTCTTTGTTTGGGGGTCTCTCCTCTTGCTTGCATGCTGAGGGGGCTCTCCAGTGCTTTGGATCAATAAAAAAAAAAATCTTCTTGCAGTTTGCAGCGATGTCAGTCTCTGTGGTCTTTTGGCGGACTCCAACAGGACAGACATATCAGCTTTTTCCTGCATTATCTGTTCTGCTGTCTTTCTGAAACTTTTCCTTCTTCTAATCATGCTTTTCCAGTGGAAACCTTCATGTGGAAGCTTCTCTTACTTGGATTGGACTTTTGTCAGTCTTGGAGGAATCCATAGCCCTCCATTACCTGTGAAAACAACTATAAAGAAGACAAGTTTATCTAGTTCAGCAGTGTTTTCTAGAATTTAGTCTCTCATTTCATCTTATTCCCTCTTTCTGTATATTAAGGTACAATTAGATTTTTATGAATCCACACATAAGTCAGACACTTAGGCATTCTCATCCAATGCCCAGCTCCACACCAGCAATCCAGGCTCCTCACTCATTTAAATACAAAAAGAAACAAGCTTTATTGCATAAGATGTCCATATACAGTATCTCTAATATCTAATTCAATTTCCTCTAGTTTCTCTGTAAGGTTACTGACAGGAAAACCTGTGTAGTGTTATTTGTTGTCAGAATGCTAGATAATTTCCTTAGAGACTTTCTCATTGTCTCCTAGGGACTTTCCCATCGTTAAGAGATTACCTTACATCTCTTGCTAATCTGCTTTCTTTAGTTCAGTTACTAATTATCCTTACCACACCATCAACAAATCCCAGAAAACTGAGGTCTTATAGAGAAGGCTCTAGGAGTGCTTTACCTACACTGCTTTGTCAAGTGACCTGTCTTCCACAGTCAAAACAATGGTAATTCGATATCTAGGATTATTGGCCATTGCTTCTCCAATTACATAGTCATTAGGGTCAATATCAGCAGCACTTCTAATCCACTCATCCATGGGTGCTGATTAAAGTTTTAAAGGTCTAAGAATGTTTTTAGACTCTTCGTTTTCATTTTCGAAAGCTAAAGTTTTAATTAATGCCCATTTCACCTCTGGATCTGATATTGCTCTATTTATCACAGACAATAATCTATGTGAGAAGTCTCTATGGGCTTTGCATAATATTTGTGAACAACATAGACCTTTTTCTTTATTCCAGCCTTTTATAGGTTCTAAAGTACGTTGTATATAATAATACAGTCATCAAATAGCATCTGATGTCTTAAATCAGCAAATTATACTTCACCTAACCATTGCTCTTTCACAATATTTACATCTTTAGATCTATCGTGATTTCCACAATTTCAGGTTCTTCTCACCACCATGTCATGTTTGAATTGAGAACCAACTTCCAGAATAGTTGATGTTAAATCTTTCCAGGCATGGGTGATAACCTTGTTTTCAGTAACCCATTTAATATCTGTCTTACATAGTGTCTTAATCAGGGTTTCTATTCCTGAACAAACATCATGACCAAGAAGCAAATTGGGGAGGAAAGGGTTTATTCAGCTTACACTTCCATACTGCTATTCATCACCAAAGGAAGTCAGGACTGGAACTCAAGCAGGTCAGAAAGCAGGAGCTGATGCAGAAGCCTTGGAGGGATGGTGCTTACTGACTTGCTTCCCCTGCTCTCTTATAGAACCAAGACTACCAGCCCAGAGATGGCACCACCCACAAGGGGCCCTTCCCCCCTTGATCTGGATCTCATGGAGGCATTTCCCCAACTGAAGCTCCTTTCTCTGTGATAACTCCAGCCTGTATCAAGTTGACACAAAGCTAGCCAGTACACCTAGGGTCAGGGTATTCCATAAGTTACTAGTGATTCTTTAAAATGTTTAAGATCTTGTATTTTAACAGGATTCCAGATTAGTTGTTCATATTGTGAGTTTTCACCATTTTCTGGCATTTGTATGACAGGAACTGGGAAAACTAGTTGGGGTGGTTGCCTTTCATCAATTTCATTAAGAGATGGTAATATAGGTTCAATGGTCTCTCTATCTTGATCCTGAATTTCATTAGGTGCCATTCTTTCACAATTAGCACCTCCTGTTCTCTTACTACCTCTTTTTTTTTTCTCTCAAGGCTTTTTACAGTCATAGCTAAACAGCTATTTTTTCTTACTACACAGGTATATTTTCAACTTTTCTGAGAGATAAATATATAAAGACTCCAATCAAAAGTAGGCAGGAGTTTACTCTGCTGGTTACAGTTGCAGTAAGTAGTCTAATAGCTCTTCTTCTTCTTCTTCTTCTTCTTCTTCTTCTTCTTCTTCTTCTTCTTCTTCTTCTTCTTCTTCTTCTTCTTCTTCCTCCTCCTCCTCC